>NC_091130.1:45866489-46096489 GCF_040183065.1 Periplaneta americana
ACACGAAAATTATGAAATAGAAACTGTAATCTTATCTTTACAAAATAGCACAATGAAAATGGATATATTATATACCGAACAAGAATTAGAACTCAAATAGGAAAACTTTGTAAACTGGCGTTATTAGGAACGGGTTGTCTAATTAACGCCACCTATTTTCTAGTAACCTATACACTTATAATTGTTAATGAAATAGTTTTCCTAAGCAACACAAAAATAAGTAAGCGACTAAATTTGAGTTTCTGTTAATAAAAGATACAAAATCACTCAATACTAATGAAAGATTCTTGATTTGAAACTGGAACACCAGATGGATTAGGAAAATACGTTTTCCAGTGACTCCTTACTTAAAAAAAAAGAGAGAGACAATGTGACTCAGTAGAAATTTATTAAACACAAAAACATTTACCATAGTTTAATATGAATGTTTTCCAATAAGTAAAAAAAAAAAAAAAAAAAAAAATTACGTTATGTAAAATAAAAAACAATTAAGAGTTTGATAAGCAATTCAATGAATATCATCACTGCACATTCTGAACATATGTAAGTTGAAAGCTTAGTAATTATCCTGATGTTTTCACACTGATGCTGTACTGTCAGCCTTAGTACTAACATAACCTAAAATTTTGTCTGTAGACCTTTAACACCACATGGCGTTAAAGCGCTACTGAGTACTTGATAACATGACATGCCTGTTTCTCTAATATTTTCAAATTTTATAGATAGCAAATACTTTCTATACATAGAAGAATGTTTAAGGATCACGAAAATATATAGTTTAATGTAGTTATTATTTGCTCAACATACAAAATAAAATATTGCCTCTTCCTTGATATAAGAAAAGCCATTCACTATCAACACACAACAGGAAAATGATTGAATATAATGTCACTCGTAAATGTCAGCGGACAGCTAGTAACTCATTTGATTACTAGATTGCAAGCGAATGCAGGCTACAGTAGTGCACTACCGAAAACTTGTGCCGTTAAGAAATTTTAATAGGGTGGCGTTAAAGGTATACATGGCGTTATTTGGCTCAGGGACCTTATATACAGTAAAAAAATGCATTTGTTAGAGGTTTATTGAGTCGTATAAACCTTGAAGATAACGCTTTCTGGTAGTTGTGTTGTCACGAATAATTATATTGATGAATTTTTCTAGAAAACTTCTAAAAAACTACGTTATTCAGGGACCGCCCAGGCAAGACACAAAATGCAACGATCCCCTCTCAAACTGCTTTTGAATTCCCAGTGCCTGGGTTATTCATTTATAAGATAAAATATCTATGAAATATACTTACTTACTTACTTACAAATGGCTTTAAGGAACCCGAAGGTTCATTGCCGCCCTCACATAAGCCCGCCATAGGTCCCTATCCCGAGCAAGATCAATTCAGTCTCTATCATCATATCCCACCTCCCTCAAATCCATTTTAATATTATCTTCCCATCTACATCTCGGCCTCCCCAAAGGTATTTTTCCCTCCGGCCTCCCAACTAACACTCTATATGCATTTCTGGATTCGCCCATACGTGCTACATGTCCTGCCCATCTTAAACGTCTGGATTTAATGTTCCTAATTATGTCAGGTTAAGAATACAATGCGTGCAGTTCTGCGTTGTGTAACTTTCTCCATTCTCCTGTATCTTCATCCCTTTTAGCCCCAAATATTTTTCTAAGCACCTTATTCTCAAACACCCTTAACCTATGTTCCTCTCTCAAAGTGAGAGTCCAAGTTTCACAACCATAAAGAACAACCGGTAATATAACTGGTTTATAAATTCTAACTTTCAGGTTTTTTGACAGCAGACTGGATGATAAATGCTTCTCAACCGAATAATAACAGGCATTTCCCATATTTATTCTGTGTTTAATTTCCTCCAGAGTATCATTTATATTTGTTACTGTTGCTACGAGGTATTTGAATTTTTACACCTCTTCAAAGGATAAATTTCCAATTTTTATATTTCCATTTCGTACAATATTCTCGTCAGGAGACATAATCATATACTTTGTCTTTTCGGGATTTACTTCCAAACCTATCTCTTTACTTGCTTCAAGTAAAATTCCCGTATTTTCCCTAATCGTTTGTGGATTTTCTCCTAACATATTCAGGTCATCCGCATAGACAAGCAGCTGATGTAACCTGTTCAATTCCAAACCCTCTCTGTTATCCTGGACTTTCCTAATGCCATACTCTAGAGCAAAGTTAAAATGTAAAGATGATAGTGCATCTCCTTTCTTTAGCCCACAGTGAATTGGAAATGCATCTGACAGAGTCTGACCTATGAAATGTACTTTTTTATAATTACAGTACGTTATATAAACCTAAATACAACTAAACTACTTTCCTCGCGCACCATATCCACACACCTGGAAACGCCAGTTTTTATATTTTCCTCTCCCACTCTAGTCTACGCATGCTCGATTTATTATAATACTACTGCAATACCACCACCATCATATATAGGTATCCCAATTTCTATGTTATATTAGAGTACATTCACATATATCTTATTTTATTGAATGTAATTAATTTTTATATCTTACCGGAATGAGAATTTTAACTGCGAAGTTGGAATTACTGGCATATAGTCTCAACCAACCGATCCAAACTGCCGGTCGACGGAATCATGTTGAAATACTGTATGGTTTATGTTCACAGAAATGAAATAATAAAACCCATTTTCACGTTACGATTACTGTTAACAGTTCTAAATAGCATTCGCAAAGCTTGAAAAGGAATAAATAAATTGTTATACATACGCCTGCGTAAGTAAACATGACGTCATTGTTGAGTATTGCAAGCACGATATTCAACTATTCGTTGAGCAATATAGCGAGCAAAATACAAAGAGCAAATGAAATCATTTATCTAATCCTCGCGTTAAAACACTGTTATGACGCTATAAATCGTCCACAATTGGCATAATTCTGGCACTGGTGCCAGAAGAGGTTACCTAGCAACTAGGATTCCATGACGTCATCCCGCCTTCACAACACTATTTTATGCAACGACCTGTAAGAAAAAACTTCAAAACGGGAACAAAATATCATTGTCTTAAGAATGGTTACTGAGCAATCATGCAATACATTACGTCATATCCAGTAATCATGTCTCTACTACGTCATAACAAGGCTTCGAGACTTGGGACCCGATACAATAAGTTTACTGTGCATGTAGTATAGGTTGTTGACTCGCTGCAGGTAGTGAAAGGTAGAGATGTGTTGAGGTAACAACGTTGCTATTTAGAATAGAGTACGGTAGTATGGGGAAACACATATGTACATTCTGAAAGTAAATATACATTACACAATGACAATGTGAAAAGCATTTATTCTCCTGTCTTTTATAAGCATTTGTGTTTAATTATACACAGTGTTAATGGTGGAAATAAATATGTAGCAATTTTAATTTCTTCATTTGTCCTATTGGTCGTCTTTAGGAAGTGCAGTTACAGTACCGAATTGCAATGTACTACAAGATACATTTTCAGTGTCTCAAATATTTTTCGGTTATCTGCCAAACACAGTTTGTACTGCGCTCTACGTCGCATGACGCGATAGGAGTAAAACCAAGAAACCTAACATCATTGCAGTCTCTAAGAGACAGTCCTTTATTCTCGGATGACTCTATGTCCACTAATTTGCTGTTTATATTACACAATGCTCCATATCCGTTATTTTTTTTACATAAAATTGATTTCCACTTCTGTTTTACACGTTCATTAACCGGTGTACTTGGTGTCTCATTAATTCTCTGCGTCATTTCCTCAACTAATTTGAGGGCTTCTGGCATCTTTTGCTCTCACTTTTCTAACCGTGTAATAGTTTCAGACCCAGTTTGAAAATAGGTTTGTATGAAAACCATATTATTCGTCAGAACCTTCAAATCCAGAGCGTTTTCCTTTGCGTATTTGTTGGCATTCATTCTACAGTACCCCCACCCACTGTACGCTTCACCACTATACTCAGTACGCCGTTGTGCAGATTTCCCACTGAAGTGCTCTATCGGGTCCGAAGTCTCGAAGCCTTGTCATAACATTACATTTTGTAAATTATTTAATAGTTTTCTTTAAATATTTAACACAAGAATAGCCATAAAACGTTGTATGTAACACGTGTATAGTCTTCATTATAAACACTAGTCAAAATTAAGAAGACTATACTCTAGTTACATAAATTAATATTCCTAAGTAAGCATAACAAGCATAACAACATAACGGTGAAAAACGACAATGAGACAGCCCTTTCATGTTCTTGACATTAATCAACTAATTATTGGGTTTATTTGTCAAAATTTTTGTTTATTTTGAAAATTAGCCTACTCTTACTTTTATCAGAGAGAAATTTTGAAATTAGGTAATAAATTGAGAAGAGCAAGGAAAGATGCATTTAAATATGCAAAATAAAAATATACACGTATTTAAAAGGGAAAACTCTCGAAATATTCATTTATGCAAAATAAAGTTGATTTCACTCGAAAGTATAAACAATGATCGGCGAAGATCCACTTTTACTTTTGAAATATGCCAACTCAATAAAAACATGCAATTGCATGAATTCCCGCATAATGCAGTAATCATTATGCTTTATTGTAGACAATATTCATGTATCAGTTTTCGTATACAGAGTGTTACAAAAATTATCCAATATTTTAGAAGGTGCTAGTATGCATCAAAACAAGAAAATAATGTCTAATAAACATGGGTCCTACAACACATACTTTCTGAGATCTGAACACTTGTTTATACGAGGTGCTCAATGTGACGTCCATTCATGTCAATGCATTCCTCTGCCCTTCGGCGTAAGAAGTCACGCACTCTTTGAAATTGACCTGGTTGTTCTCGATAACCAAAAGTCTAGGAGATTTAGATTTTAGGAACGAGCAGGCCAAGGTGTGGGGCCTCCCCAATCAATCCAGCGGTCCTGAAATGTCAGCGTCAGGTGTTCACGCTCATTGCGGAAAAAATGTGCTGGTGTGCCATCCGTCATGCATGAAACCACATCTGTAGTCTTTGCTGACATGGCATATAATCCAGCAAGGTAGGCAATACGTTAATAGGAAAGTCCTGATAACGAGCCCCAGTTAATCTCTGTGGTAGCACGTATGGCTCTTAATCTATCGCCAAGACGCCTACCAATACGTTGATTAAGAATCGGTGATGATGCCTTGTTTATTCAAGTGCATGGGAATTTTCATCAGCCCACACATGGTGATTACGAAAATTTACAACACCATCTCTGCTGAACCCTGCTCATATCCGCAACCAAACTTTTCTTTTCAGTAATTCTTGCGACGTATCAGTATTCCATGTCAGGGGTGTCAACTACGGTATGATTATCTGGTAGCCTGCTGTAATTGCAGGGCAGAAAAATGCATTGCCATAAGTGGACGTCACATTGAGCACCTCCTATGAACAAGTGTTCAGATCTCAGAAAGCATGTGTTGTAGGACCCATGTTTATTAGACATTTTTTCTTGTTATGATGCATACTGTCACACCCTAATTAAATTGGATACTTTTTTCTTAACATTCTGTATATGTCAGTGGTTTGACAAAATCTGGAACATTTTAAACATATAACACGTTTGTACTTTATTGTTCTCCTAAACCAAATGATTACAGTATACTACATTAATATGAAATGAAACGTTATTTTTCTTCTACCTCATTCAATACTTAATTACTTTTTGGAAATATAGAAGACTTCGAACAGAAATACCTACCAAATGTGCCAGTGCTGTGTTTTTTTTTTCACATTATGGTTACAAATGTTACAAATAAATTTAAATTTCTTGAAAATTCATTTGCAGTTAATGAATACATACCACCGCAAATATGTCTATATCAGAGGTCTGCATCGGAAGTTTTCGCTCGAGCTCCAAGTAGTTCATAGCACAATCTGATAGGTAGAGCACATGCATGATGGGTAAAATTGTCGCGAGCGATAAATCCTCGAACGGTATAAGCCGAACGTTCGGCATTCGTTCTTGTTACAATGATTAACTGTGTAGTAACGTCGTATATGTTTATCGTTTCAAAACTGTGCAGTGTTTAACTAACCTCTCCATAGTACAACTACAAAACTTGTATTAAAATGTAATATAAATGTTGTAGGTAAATGCTTTTTTTTTTTTTTTTTTTTCCAAACCGGACTGATTTTGTTTTTTCCACATCTTATAGATGTTATTGGATATAAATGTAATTATTATAAACGGAGAACACAATCACGATAATGCAAGAACCATATCAAGTTTTCTAATAATAATAATAATAATAATAATAATAATAATACTAATAATAATAATAATATTAATAATCTCTAATAATTAGTGTATCAATAATTGCGTCTGTAACAGTTGTGCAGCATGATTATTCGTTTTATTATGTTTTCTGTGACGTTATCTCTGCAGTAATATTGTTGTTAATCTACTGCTATATCAATAATATTTTGTAAAACGTTTCTACATTGTCGCAGTATATATGCGGAATACTATGTATGGACCGATCATATTATATATGTGGTAAATCAAATATTGAATAATTATTAATTACTGCAGGGAAAGGATTTATATGTAAATACATATTTACTTATAAAGCTAATATAATTTATATTTTGCATTATCTTTATGTTTCACAATGTGTAGGGTTGAAAAATCCTACTTTTATTTTCCATATTTTTCCATATTTTAGAGTTTAGTACATATTTTCGTTAATTTCCATATATTTTCCATATTTCATATAAAACAGTCCATATTATATTAGGTTTAACAATAAAACAAAACAAAATTCCATTAACTTTTAAAAATACATTTCAACAATAGAGATTTAAACACATGTTCAGTAATCCCTTTAACATCAGAGTTATTTGAAAATTAGCAGTCCTATCAACAATGGGAAAGTAAGTTACAAAACTGTATTAATTTAATTTAAAATTTTTAACAGACTTCAGTTGTGCAGCTCAACAGTTAAATGCCAGTCAGAGTACACATAGGTTCAGTTTTGTAAATCATACTATAAAGACGGTAAATATGCCAAAAGTACGTCATTCAGTCAATTTAAAATCAAAACTAACAAGTTACATTTCAGAATTTAAAGAAGATGGTTTATCAACTGACAATAAAATATTATTTTGTAATTTGTGTCAGTGTGCAGTATCATCTACACAAAAGTTCCTGGTGCAACAACACATTACAGCTAGTAAACATCAGGCCAACAAACAACTAAATTCCAAGCAGAGACAATTGTTTTTAACACAACCAACAACATCGAATGTAAGATCTGAGTTTAACATCGACCTGTGCCGTTCTCTCATCTCTGCTGATATTCCTCTCTACAAACTAAAGAATAAGGTCTTCAGGGAATTCCTTGAAAAATATACTCAACATACAATCCCGGATGAGTCAACACTTAGGAAGACGTATGCTCCATCCATCTACGATGAGACAATACAGAAGATAAGAGATGAAATTAAAGATAGTTCAATTTGGGTTTCCATTGATGAGACTCCCGACAAAGAAGGTAGACTTGTTGGTAATGTAGTTATCGGTTTGTTAAGTGAACAATATTCTGAACGAATTCTTTTACATTGTGATGTTCTAGAAAAGTGCAATAACAAAACTATAGTTAAACTGTTCAACGAAGCTATGGGTATCCTGTGGCCAAAGGGTATTATGTACGATAATGTGTTATCCTTTATTAGCGATGCTGCCCCTTATATGGTCAAAGCTGGACAAGCATTATCTGTTGTATATCCTAAATTGACTCATTTTACTTGTGTGGCGCATGCATTTCATCGTGTGGCAGAAGTGGTCAGAGACAATTTCCCTAAAGTAGATTTGTTGATTTCATCAGTGAAAAAAGTATTTCTCAAAGCTCCCAGTAGAGTTAACGTGTTGAAAGAAATGTACCCTGAAATTCCATTGCCACCAAAGCTAATTTTAACTAGATGGGGTACATGGCTAGAAGCAGTTGAATATTATGCCGAACATATAGACTCTATTAACAATGTTCTCCTTGCATTGGACTCTGAAGATGCAGTCTCAATTGATACTGCGAAAACAGTTACCTGTGACATATGTGTGAAGAATGACTTAGCTCACATTCAGCATACATTTTCATGCATCATAAAAACGCTCAAAAGTCTCCAAAATAGGCACCTTTCACTATCTGAAAGTTTTGAAATTATAAATAGTACTGTGGAACAACTGAATCGTGGTAGAGGTAAAGTTGCAGATGCAGTAAGAGCTAAGGTGGACACTGTACTTTCAAAAAACCCTGGATATGAAGAACTACAAAAGGTTGTTGCTGTGATGAGTGGTGAATCAACAGTGAAGATTAACTTGGACTTATCCCCAGCAGACATTGTGAAATTGAATTATGTACCAGTTACTTCTTGTGACGTCGAACGCTCTTTTAGTCAGTATAAATCTATCCTCAGAGACAATAGAAGAAGATTCACTTTTCAGCACTTGAAAGAAATGTTTGTAACCTATTGTTATGGTAACAGACAATAAAAATTGTGTTTTGTTGAAACTACATTGGAAGATAAGGTACGTCCATTATATTTTTTGTTTAGTTTGATTAAAATGTACCAATATTTAACGTACATAGTCATTTTTTTATAATTTTAAGTCCATATTTAATTCCATATTTTGGTAAAAATCCATATTTAATTCCATATTTTGGTAAAAATAACTACATATATATTTACATATTTCATATATTTTTAGTCCATATAAATCCGTTCCCTGTTAATTAGCAATAATAACTGTATATCGAAGTTTTTCATACTATTTTATTTATAACTTCATGTTCCTGTTTTGGTACGTTTCATTAGACTGTTAACGTTTGTCATAAACGCAAAAAAAAAGCCTTATTTTTACCGTGTGGGCAAAACATATGTGCATCTTATCTGTCGCCTTCCATATAAGATAAGACATGTCGGTGAGATGACCTTGTATTATGCTTCTATTTATTACGAGCGTATCACGACCGATCGTATCTCGCTCGAGGATGCGACATTCGACCGAGTTCAAGCGAGCGATTTAACTCCAATGCAGGACTCTGCGCTGTAGCCTATATTTTAAGTTAAATTGAAATTAATTAGAAAAGCATTTTTGGTTATGTGTAAAAAATTTGGACACTTTCTCACGGACAAGCCCGCTGGTTATGGCTAGTTATCGGCACAATACTATATGAAGAAAATTTTTACCGAAAAAATGAAAGCAATATATCATTCCTAAAATATATGCTACAAGTTTCTGAAACTCAGTTGTTCGGATTAACCTGAAGTAACGGGCCCAACAGAGTTGCCCACCCATGGTCTTACCTATCTGCCCTGATGATGGAACCTGCATGCACTTCCGAAACATTGAAAATGTGAAGTTTCAGGACAAGATGGAATATAAAAAAACTATATCTGATCAGACACCGTGAAAGTCTAAAAACTCGTTAATTTTTTAATTGGTTATTTTACGGTGCTTCATCAACTGCTATGGTTATCTAGCGTCTGAATGAGGTGAAGGTGATAATGCCTGCGAAATGAGTCCAGCGTCCAAAGTTACCCAGCATTTGCTCTTAATGAATTGAGGGAAAACCTCGGAAAAACCTCCACCAGGTAACTTGTCCCAACCAGGATTTCAACCCGGGATCCCTCGTTTCACGGTCATGCTAACCATTACTCCATAGCGTTGGACTTAAAATTCTTGTAGTATTAGTACTAATGAAGTTATTGATTGTTTGATCGATAAAGCAGTAACTGTGAAAATGCAAAGTAACGAATAGATAAACCCATTGCTTGCCCAACACAGTGTCGATTTTTTATCTCAAATATTATAATATTTATAACACTTCAAAATTAGAATTGATCCTAGAAAAACTTTATACACTTAAGCAATGAAGTGATATACTGAAGTATTCGTAAGTACATTCGATCTCAGTACATAATATACAGAATGATTCACGAAAATTTACCGTCACTTACGGAATTTATTTTCAAAGTTACACTAATTTGAATTTGTTTGTAAAATACCATATTTCTTTAGTTTTAAGGATACAAGAATAACACACTAGAACACACTACAACAATACGAAATATACAAACACACTAAAACACACCCCGATCAAATTCTCAACACACAGATCAATTTCAGTACATACACACTATTTGACTCCACTTTTCAACACTTTTCAACAATCAAACGCACCCACAAAACAGGCAGAGTAGTACGAGATGACGCCGAGATCTAGTAGGCTCTGAGGATGGTGTGATGAAGCACCGAAACAGCTGTAAGCCGCACAGACTTACTTAACACGAGTAAGTCCGCTAGTTAACCATTTACTTATATTCAAGTGTTAAAAGTAATGTATACAAGATTCAAAACGGATAAAAGAATGTTACAAATAGAGAATGAACTATTCAGAAGTATCATTTCTTTAATTGGCTAGTGTTCTGAAGCTGAAAATGTGTTGTCAGTTGCTTTGTACAGATTTTGTTTTCCAATTTTTAACTGAAAATGACATAATTCTTAATCACTTATCACAAAAATTGTTACGAATCATATGACTTTAGGAACTTGATTCTTTACAGTTTGGGTAATTTTGCATCCAAATGAACGGTGTTGAAGAATTTACAAGAGTGGCGTGATTTGTAACAATTGTTGTGACAAATGAGTAAGAAAATGTTATTTTGTTGTTAAAATCGAAAAAAATTAAAATTACGTAGTTCTTACTCACTTATCACAAAAATTGTTACAAATGACACGACTTTAGGAACTTGATTCTTTACAGTTTAATTTTGCATCCATATGTACAGTCTTGAAGAATTTACAAGAGCGGCGTGATTTGTAACAATTTGTGTGATAAATGAGTAAGAAAATGTAATTTTGTTGCTAAATCGAAAAAAAAAAAATGAAAATGACATAATTCTTACTCACTTATCACAAAAATTATTACAAATCACTTACGACTTTAGGAGCTTGATTCTTTGCAGTTTAATTTTGCATCCAAATGTACAGTCTTGAAGAATTTGCAAGAGTGGCATGATTTGTAACAATTGTTGTGATAAATGAGTAAGAAAATATAATTTTGTTGTTAAAAATCGAAAAAAAAAATCTATACGAAGCAACTATGGAATTCACAACACATATTTAGCTTCAGAATACTAGCTAATTAAAGAAATGATAGGCCTACTCCTGAATAGTTCATTATTTATCTGTAATATTCTTTTACCATTAAAACTCAAGAATAATGGTATTTTACAAATAATTTCAAATTAGTGTAACTCTGAAAATATTGTGATGATTTTTTTTTTTTTTTTTGGAAATAAGCTCCGTAAGGGACGGTAAATCCTCATGAATCACCCTATATAACCCACAATGTATTTTCGCGCATTAGACTGATATTTTAGAATGAAAAAACTACGCATGAATACTGTCAAAAGCAACCGGTAATGGTGTATGTCCCAGGTCACGTGGATGGCCGAAATTCCCCTTTTCCTCTCCTTTCATCCCCAGATAAAGAATCCTAGAATGAAAGCAATCAAGAGCAAGCCAATAGACACGGATTTCAGTTGCCTGTGACAGACGAACAGACGTATAGGCGGGCTCCGGAAACCCGAAGAAGCTGACATATATCACACCGAGAAAGGCGGCTTTTATAATTCACTGGAGTCACGTGATGTGACGTGAATTTGAGGAATCCCCTATGAATGGCTGTCACTTGCCAGTAAGGCTTTGCTCTGTTATACGACTTGCTTCCGGTTGCCATAGCATCGCAAGGTACAGTCTGCTACAAAGAATTATCTCTTCATCTGATGCCGCAGTTTTCGATTGGAGATGGAATACTTTCGAAGTATGGCGAAATAGACTTATACCAGTATAGAAATATCAGTTCGTTCAATACTCACTATATGTTAGTTTCAATAATAATAATAATAATAATAATAATAATAATAATAATAATAATAATAATGTATTCTTCACCTGACATAATTAGTAACATTAAATCCAGACTTTTGAGAGATGGGCAGGGCATGTAGCGTGTATGGGCGAATCTATAAATGCATATAGAGTGTTAGTTGGGAGACCGAGACGTAGATGGGAGGATGATATTAAAATGGATTTGAGGAAGGTGGGATATGTTGATAGAGAATGGATTAATCTTGCACAGGATAGGGACTGATGGCGAGCTTATGTAAGGGCGTCAATGAACCTGCGGATTCCTTAAAAGCCATTTGGAAGTAGTAATAATAATAATAATTATAATTATTATTATTATTATTATTATTATTATTATTATTATTATTATAATAGTAATTACTTAATTAAAAAATTTATCCTAGATATATAACGAAAAATGTGAGAAAATTGAAACAACTATTATTGCTAACGACAATTATTATTTGTTTAGTACTTCCTTAGTCAATTCTTAAATTCGTTTTAATGCCGGCTTCTCACAACAAAATTACATAAGGAGTCTTGTAAGCAGTTTGGTCTAGGAAAAACTCTTGTCACTGAAGTATCTCTGTCTGCAGTGAAGGGATCTATAAAAATTCTAAGAAACCATCTCTACAGTTATATAGATTGATCTCTTTGCTATGGCGATCTGCTCACTTGGGTCTTGCAACCAGTGCTAAATAGACGACTGTGATCATCCAATAGCTAATAGATACTAGGAAATTTTATGTTTCTTCTGGAATTAATGATGTTTTGTTTAGTCTTTTCCAATTATTTCTAATTGTGCTATTTCTTATTCTTTTTCTTCTCCATTGTTTTCTTTTTTCCATTATAACAACAATTTTATGGTAAGCTTTGTCTTCTAGGCAGCCTTCACTTGGAGGAAGCTGAATAAAATTTATTCAAAACAATAGACTAAGGAAGTACTATCATATTAAAATAATAATTCTCGTTAGCAATAAATGTAAATGATTAAGAAAGTGTTTCATACCGGTACGTTATTTTTTTGTACGACAGCATTATAAAACTATTAATAAAGAATTAACATCATATTTGTAATGATGGGTAGTTTGATGTCATGGTCTATGAAGTAAGAGGTTGCTATGGCAACAGTGATGTATTAATAAATATTATAGTATGGAAAATCATTTTTAATGTTTAAATTTGACGTTTCAGTTGGCATGTTCTGTATGTGATTTGATCCTGGTTGAGTGGAAGAGAAGGCCTGATTGCCTTAACTCTGCAAGGGAAAATAAAACTATTATTATTATAAAATAAAAATATTATTATTATTATTATTATTATTATTATTATTATTATTATTATTATTATTATGGTAACATTTTACGGCTCTCGTACAATAATATGGCATATTATGCACGATTTTGACTAACAATAAAGACTGTTTATAATGTTGATGGACAACAAATATAATGCAGTAACTGTAACCTTTACGTTCTCATCAAAATTTAAGAATAATAAGATTAGTAAGCTTGTAGACGGAGAAGTTAAGACCATGAAGATTGGAAGAGCTAAGGAATACATATATAAATTCATAACAGATAAACCATAAGGGTGCTATTCATAGACATTTCGCTACCCGCTCTATTAGCCCCGGCTATCGACTGGTTACTTGTACGGATTCATATCATATCTTATCATATCGCTAATACTGGTTTATGAATACGAAAAACGTTAGTTCACTGATCATCCACCGGAAGCCCGCGCTAAGAATATCTATGAATACTTCCACCGAACATCCTCTTACTCATCTTTCGCTGTAATTGTCCCTCGACTTTGGAATTCCCTACCGAACAATGTCAGAACACTGGATATAGACTCATTTTTCACTTAATAGATATTGCACTGTGTACTGGTAGTTCTTATTATAAACTATCAGGCCTATAATATTTCTGTGATTAGCAGGGACGACACTTTGTCCCAGCGTGGACAGATTTTAGGTTGGTTGTTGCTTGCCTATATTGACATCACGGATGCCATGGGTTCGAAGGTACAGCACTGTGACAGGAAAGAGCAACCTGTGTGTGCTGCACTGGAGAACGAACATAAGTACGTTTGATTTGTTTAGGTTTCGAACCTATGCTGCTCTCTGCCGCTGCCTGCTTGTTTTTCATTTCATTACCTATAGTTCCTAAGCACTACTGATGCCGTTGTCACTTAATGGTAAGGTGGTGGTGATCGTGACTCTGTGTGCAGTAATGTAAACATAATACAATGTACGATGGAAGAGTAATGGAACGGAGAAAAATTCTCTCCGGCGCCGGGATTTGAACCCGGGTTTTCAGCTTTACGTGCTGATGCTTTATCCACTAAGCCACACCGGATACAACCCCGACGCCGAACAGAATCGTCTCTGATTGAGTTCCAACTCTTGGGTTCCCTCTAGTGGCCGCCCTTTGCACTACGTCATAGATGTCTATGAACATCGGACCGAAGTCCACACATGTGCTCAGGTGCACTCGTTATGAGTGACTAGTTGGCCGGGATCCGACGGAATAAGCGCCGTCTTAAATCACTTCGTGATTTACGCATATCATATATTATTTCAATGTACCGAAGTACATATGATATTTCCATGCAGATATTCTGCGTCATCATACGATGGAAGAGTAATGGAACGGAGAAAAATTCTCTCCGGCGCCGGGATTTGAACCCGGGTTTTCAGCTTTACGTGCTGATGCTTTATCCACTAAGCCACACCGGATACAACCCCGACGCCGAACAGAATCGTCTCTGATTGAGTTCCAACTCTTGGGTTCCCTCTAGTGGCCGCCCTTTGCACTACGTCATAGATGTCTATGAACATCGGACCGAAGTCCACACATGTGCTCAGGTGCACTCGTTATGAGTGACTAGTTGGCCGGGATCCGACGGAATAAGCGCCGTCTTAAATCACTTCGTGATTTACGCATATCATATATTATTTCAATGTACCGAAGTACATATGATATTTCCATGCAGATATTCTGCGTCATCATACGATGGAAGAGTAATGGAACGGAGAGAATTTTTCTCCGTTCCATTACTCTTCCATCGTATGATGACGCAGAATATCTGCATGGAAATATCATATGTACTTCGGTACATTGAAATAATATATAATACAATGTAGTCAGACAAGAGCTTTAAACTGAATGCAATTGCAACTGCGATTGGAAGTGAGTGTTTTAGTGTGGAGGGCGACAACATAAGCTGTAAACTGTGCAACACAGAACTAAAGGTAAACGTTCGTAAAGATTTGCAAAAGCATTGTGAAAGGAAAAAGCATAGTGAACGTTTGCTATTATTTCTCTCATCTGCAGGGTTTATAAAACTTTGAGTTTTATAATGATTTGTGCGAGGTGATGGCATCGGCTCAGTAATCCACATTTTCAGCGGTTTATGGAAAACTATATACGTCTAGAAAACTGCCTAGTATAACATCAACGCGTACAACTTATTTGTCTCTTAACCAATTCGAACAGCTATAGGTAGTAACAAAATATTTTTATCTATAGATGAGACATCGGATGCTGTGGGACGATAAGTAGCTCACGTTGTTGTAGGAGTGATGTCCTCCAATGAACAAGGAACGCAATTTTTGATGACATCGGAAATGCTAGAAAAATTAAACAGTGCAACTATTGTTAATCTTTTTGAGATGCACCTATGTATAACATCGTGCGATGTTGAGCGAATTTTCTCGCACTACAAGCATATTTTCAGTGAAAACAGAAGGAATTTCACTTTTTCACACTTAGAAATGCACATTGTTATATATTGTAACGGACTACAGTTTGTATCAGAATAATGTTGTACCTCGATTGCAAATACTTGTGTGTAATTTGACTAACTCGTCGTTGTTGTATATGGTGTTGTAAATATGTGTAAGTAATAGTGTAAACATGTAACTAATCAAGGCATTGGTACGCACATACATACTATATGGCAGTGGTAACCTGTAGAAACGTTGCATTTTCGTTCCGCCGATCTATACCAGCAAACAGTCGCGTGCTGTCGCTAGACTGCTGCTATCAACTAGTAAACACAGGTACTCTATACACCAGTACCAGTGAACCTCGTGGCGAACTGGGACAAAGTGTCGTCCCTAGTGATTAGCAATGAGGGGGTGAAAGAAACATTTTCTATCGAAAAAACACTCGAAGTGCCGCACTTTGATTATTGTGATGTTTTGTCAAGTGACTTAATTTCTGAACTGTCAGACACACTCGTCAGATACCTGTGCAATATCCGGCGATATTACCACTTATCACCAGCCCTAGGATCTGGGACACTTTAGCAATCAATGTACACACAACTTGACTATAGAGTTCCTTGAACATAGTAGACAGACATATTGTGAATGTAAACAAAGACGTCAATGTGCTTCGTTATATTCTACTCTTAATAGTACAATCTAGTGACGGTGGAAAATGAAATAGGATACATACCTCTCAAGTTATCATGTCCCTCGGCGACGTTAAAGGCGTTAGCATTACAATATATAACCATGTACATACTTGAAATTAGTTTAAAAAAAAACTGTTCACTATGAATTGAAAATGCACATCGTGTGTGGTAGAGAGCTGCTTCCAGAAGTCAAAAGAAGGATAGCAATGGCAAAGGAAGCTTGTAATAGAAAAAGGAGCATCTTCTACGGACCTCTGGAAAAATAACTAAGAAAGAGACCAGTGAAGTGCTTTGTGTGGCATTGTACTGGGCAAAAACATGCACATTACGACTAAGTTAAGAGAAGCGAATAGAAGCATTTTGAATGTGGATATGGAGAAGAATGGAGCATGTGAAATGAACATACAGAATAAGAAATGAAGCTGTGTTGGAAAGAGTGATGAAGATAGAATGATGTTAAAACTGATCAGGAAGAGGGAAAGGAATCGGATAGGTCACTACCTGAGAAGAACTCCTACTGAAGGATGCACTGGAAGGAATGGTGAACGGGAGAAGAGTTTGGGTTAGAAGAAGGTACAAAATAATAGACGACATTAACAATAAGAGGAAGGCAGAAATTAGGAAAGATTGGAGAATGCTAGGTTTGCAGTGAATGGGTTGCCTTTGGGCAGAACGCTATGAATAAGTCCTAAATGTGTATTATTCCCATTGTAATTTATTCCTATTAGGCCTATCTAAAATTGCTTTCTACTGTAGTAACACTTTATTTATATTAATTTAAATGTGCTGCCCAGTTGTATTTTCAATATCTAAGTCATAATTTATAGTACTTTTACTGCTTAATTAAAATTGTAGCCTATATGTTAAGTTTATTTATGTATGTACGTACGCTTTTGTTGATTGAGTGGAAGAGAATGCCTTACGGCCTTAACTCTGCCAGCGAAAATAAATAATAATAATAATAATAATAATAATAATAATAATAATTATTATTATTATTATTATTATTATTATTATTATTACTACTACTACTACTACTACTACTACTACTACTATTATTATTAATAAATAATTTCTGTGAAAAAATGTCAAACTCCGATTAATATCGTAATTGTTATCGACCTCATTTCTGAATATCTACACAAAATTTCAAGTTCTTACAAAATTTGGTTTTTAGTTATGTACAGTACCGGTAGGCCTAGCCTGTATTCAAAAGTGAGGAAATTGTTTTTACATTGTATTATACATTGATAAGTGAAGAAGAAACCGTGCACCTAAAAGTTATGGGGCATATATTTAAAAAATTTCTAAATTATACATTTATACGCTGTAAAATTTGCGTCGCATTGTTATAATTTAAATTTTTTTTACATCTGCAGTTCAATATTAGCAAATTATTTTTTTTTCAAACGTTTTCGTAAAAGAATCCTTAAAATACATGTAATAATAATAATAATAATAATAATAATAATAATAATAATAATAATAATAATAATAATAATATTAATAATAATAGTCTAATAATAATAATAATAATAATAATAATGTTTCGTATTTCCGCTCTAGGTAGTGGGCAATATTATTATTATTATTATTATTATTATTATTATTATTATTATCATCATCATCATTATTATCATTATGAGTCCCTTTACTGGACAAGAATAATTAATTGTAATACCAGGTATTCAGCTTGTCGTGGAACTGTATCAGAATCAGAGGAGCTGGCAACTTCTGCACAAATGATGATGGGGTAGGGTGGGGTGGGGATAGAACTCCCGGCGCCGAGAAACCCCAGGTGGCAGCAGCGCTGATGACGTGATAGGGAGTCACGTTGTCTCGGGATATAACAAGGATATAGTGCGTCCATAATGCAGGCGCATGCAGCTAGTATATCATGATGGGTTTTGCTATCGCGCTCTCCTTCAGATATTGATGTCACATTTCCACGCATTTTATTCTGTTGTGTGAATGTGACCATTTATTTATATCCCATGACCTAGAAAAACTCTAACCCATATATGCTGCAAACTAAAGTCTTTCTCAGTGTGTGTATTATATTTATTTACGTATTTAGCTTAGTTATTTATGTGTATTAATATGCTAGCCAACAACGAATAACAAATAATAGGGTAGCATAAATGTTACACAATGAATATGATAAAAAGAATAGTAATAATTGATTTGTGAATTGCTGATACCCCACATGTCCATTTGACTAAATTTTTCAGAACGCACAAAAACTGATTATCTGTAGTAATTGAACGAGTGTTGTTTCATCTTATTAATAATGTTTCATTGATATGATGCTAATAAGATGAAACTACGAGTGCAATTTAATAAGATTATTCACCAAATAAAATTAAATAACTTGCATAACCGAATTACTTACGTAAATGATAATAATAGAGAATTTTCGCACCTTCGTCGTACGCTAAACATTAACACTAAGTTGACGTCAGTAATGACATATTTGGTGACGTATGTCAACGTTCGTAAAACTTCTCAAAGAATCATTATACGATATTTCCCTCCCCTTTAATATATGTGATTTTGTTGATATTATGATCTCAACATATATGCAGAGTGTTTCCGAGGTGGTGTTACAAACTTTTAGGGATGATGGCGAAGGGCACATGTATCAGTTTGAAGTAAGCAACCTTAGTCCGGAAATGAGTGAGTAGAAAGTTACAAGCAAAAATAGTTGTGTGGAAATGAAATAATTTTATTCCTCTGTACACCTTATTTATGTGTATTTATCTATACATCTTACACATACTATATTCATCTGACGTTGTTTACGTTGTCTACTTACAGTATTTCATTCAGTGCGCTTTCTGAGGGATGGGGACAGGAAACTACACTAAATCAATGCAGATAGCGTTATGTGTAACGGACATGGTCGGTCCTGATATGCACGTCTGTAGCCAGCAGTGTATGTGTACAAGTTGTAGTATTCAGTCGATCAGTCCTAGTGAAATGGAGGAGTACACGAGAGCAGAATAAGCATACCTGATTTTCGAATACGGATGTGCCAATGGGAACAGTAGACAAGCTCACAGATTGTATCGGGACAAGTGCCCACGTAGGAGACATCCGGCCCATACCATCTTTCCACGACTGTTCCAAAGGTTAAGGGAAGGAGGGCACGTGGTGCGAAATCACAATTCCATTTCCACACAACTATTTTTGCTTATAACTTTCGACTCAGTCATTTCCGGACCATGGTTCCTTATCTCAAATTGATACATGTGCCCTTCCACATCATCCTTGAAAGTCTGTAACACCAGCCCGTAAACAGCCTGTATATCGAATTTGGAGTCAGGGCACAAAGGGAAAAACACTGGAGGAAGGGAATTCGATCCGGTGCTGTGGATTGAATTTCGGCGGAGCGCTTGGTACGTAGAACCAAGGATCTGGGTTCGATCTCCGGCGCCGGAGCGAATTTTGCTCATTTAATAACCAAGAGTAAACAATATTTTTGTATCAATTTATTTATGGTTCTACACTATGCAGAGTGTAAGGAATATAAAAAGCCATAATTGAATGTCATTGTCGATGATCTTACACCCAACGTATACCAATACACAACAGAATAACGAACTACTTTTTCAGCGTATGTATCGGACAAAGTAAATAATGACTGTCTATTCTCTTTTCTATTTTAGTCACAAAACACATTTTTTTAGGAAACATTGACAGATAAAGGAAAACATTATTTGACTTTTTCTTCAGTTATTTATGCTCTACAGCCAGAATTTTTGGCAATTTATATCTTTTACGGCACATTCTGTATTAAAGTCTTTTCGTGTCCTATATTTTCGCTACTATACATAAAACTACTACATTCGCGGTTGTTTTTCTTCTTTCTCCCCTCAAATCTATTGTTTTCAATGCCCGCCTATCTCTTTGTATGACTCAATTGTTGTATACAAGTAGTGCATGATCTTTCACTCTTTGTTCTTCCAGGTGGTAGTCATTGAAGAACTCCCTTTTTTGTATCCTCATTCGACATCAGTTTTAGTGTTCATATTTGTGTGATTGTTTTTGTGTGCACTGATGTTTTAAATGTGCCCTGCTTTTACGTGTGATGTTTTTTTTTTGTTATCTCTGCCATCACTCTTTTCTTATGTCATTCTTTTGTTATTTTCAGCTGTCACTCCCCAGTAATCTTGTACGAATATTGTATTTTTTTTGCTACAGTTGTACCATGCTCAATTAATTTCAATATAATATATTGAGAAATTTAACATACGAGCTTAAATTGCTTTTATTACATTAACATACATACATAGTTTTTTTTTTTAATTTAAAAGGCATGATGAGACCGATAAGCTAATTTATTAAAAATAACAATCAAGGTTTTATTTCATATACCGTCTATGCTTAACCTTGTAACACATTTATTGGTTTATCAATACTTTGTTACACATATTTTGAATTTGAACGTTTTCGGCTCTATTGAGCCATCATCAGAACCATTTATGCCCATATGCATGCCCCCACAGTTGCCGCATCTAGCCACTATCAGACTTGGAATTCCACATAGACATCAACTCGATAACTACAATTGTTCTATAATTTTAAAGGCTTATCATGTAATAATTTTAACATCAACAATTTTAACACCTGAATATGGCTTATATAGCCAGTTTTTTTATAGTAATGTAATATCGCCGTATATTTAATGTATTACATAGAATCATGATATTTGATATTATTTGGGTTTATTTGTATTGCATTATATGTGTACCTGTATCATGCATATGGGCATAAATGGTTCTGATGATGGCTCAATAGAGCCGAAAACGTTCAAATTCAAAATATATGTAACAAAGTATTGATAAACCTAAGTATTGATAAGCATAGACGGTATAGGAAACAAAACCTTGATTGTTATTATTTATTAATACATACATAGGCCTAAGTGTTCTGCCACAAGGCAGGTCTTTCACTGCAAAGTCAGCATTCTCCAATCATTTCCATTTTCTGTCTTCCTCTTAGTCTGCGCATATGATCCATATATCTTAATGTCGTCTGTCATCTGATATATTCTTCTGCCACGAACTCTTCTCCCGTTCACCATTCCTTCCAGTGCATCCTTCAGTAGGCAGTTTCTTCTCAGCCAGTGACCCAACCAATTCCTTTTCCTCTTTCTGATCAGTTTCAGCATCAATCTTTCTTCACCCACTCTTTCCAGCTTAATTTCTTATTCTGTCTGGCCACTTCACACGTTCCAGTCTTCTCCATATCCACATTTCAAATGCTTTAGTCGCTCCTCTTCACTTCGTCTTAATGTCCATGTTTCTGCTCTATATGTCTCACTTCACACAAAGCACTTCGCTAGACTCTCCTTAGTTCTTTTTCCAGAGGTCCGCAGAAGATGTTCCTTTTTCTATTAAAAGCTTACTTTGCCATTGCTCTTCTCCTTTTGACTTCTTGGCAGCAGCTCATGTTACTGCTTATAATATACCCCAAGTATTTGAAGCTGTCCTCTTGCTTTAGTGCCTCATTTACATTTATAGTGAGTGGAATATTACATGATTTCTGAAAGATCATTCCTTGAAGATCAAGGAGATCGAAATAGGAAGTTATTGGAGTTGGATAACAGTAATAGTAAATATTCATGATGATAATGTTATAAAATCTCGCGAAATATCTAAGTAAACTATCACTTATTTGCAATCTATTCTACGTATATTTCGCACCAAGTGAACTCTCTAACATTTGTAATGAATGTAGTGGTTATACCGTGAGACCCAACAAGCGGTAGAGTTCCCATCCGCCCACACACAAGGTCACGAATTTTGTGGGAAGGTGCGACGGAGAATCCTGCCACTAATCAATGGTCCAGTTCGTTGGAATAAGGATGTATTGGTCGCACGTTATATCTATTGTAACATTATTTGTGAGTGTGTGTTGGCAAATAGAGACAGTGAAATTGGTTTTCACTGTACTACTGAAAATTTCTGTTGTGGAAAAATTAGTGAGAAAGAAAAGTTTCAGGGAATTGAGGGAATGTTTTAGAGGAAATTTTCCGTAAAACGAGTGCCTTCAAAATCCCACCATAGGTGGATATCTAGGGATGTATGTGTAATAAAAGAAAAGCATTAAGATAAAGAAAAAAACTTACGGACAAAAGTGTTAATGGCTTTCAAATTCGAATGCAGTCATTTATGCGAGAAATTTTTGGAACAGGGGAATGGTAACTTTGAGCAATAAATTTAAATTTGGGAAGTTGACCTACCATCACGTTTCATTTTTTTTATTTATTTCGAATAGTCCTTTATTATTTATTAATTTATTTTATTATCTATTGTTTAATTAATTAATTATTTATTTATTTAAGAGAACATATATGATTTTTAAAACTTCCGGAATTTTAATAAACAATATGTGAAATTTATACTACATAAACAGGCCTACAATAGTATCATCTGTACAAAATTTGGTACCTTTACGGCTGATAATTTTGAAATTAAATATAATTTATATTGTCGTCACTAAAAAGGCTCCTTTCGTCAAATTTCGTTCAAACGCATGTACGTAATTATAGGAATAAAAATTAATTAGCTTTTTAAGCTGAGTCTAAACAGAAAGACACAAACTTTTTTTTTTAATTTAATGAATTTACCAATACGGCGTATTTTAATGTAGGTGCAATATAAATATGCCCCGAAGGAAATTAATCTTAACATTTCATATAAATGTTAATTAAATTGTATTTATCATCATTATATTGATCTTTGTGTGAAGTTTCAGACCAATACGACAATAATTGTTGTACAAGGAATTATTTTAATTCAGGATTCTGCTTCAAATTTTAAAGTCGAGAAAACAGCATTAAAAGAAAAAAAATTCTATCAACTCATTCACGCACCGCCTGTTTGACAACATTTCATTATATGGCTAGATAATTTAAGACAGCCTCATATACGAGTATAATTACGATCATAAATAAAGAAATTTTTCGGCGTTTTTTCACCATAATATTCCCTTAGTAGACTATTCTGTAGGCTATATCATATGGGACAAACAGTGACAAAATGGGAAGGCTGAATGGAAATTCCACGTTTCTATAGACTTTATTGTAGATTATACCTTCAGGAGAGTTGGAAGTTATCGCATGCAGAATAATGATAAAAATAACCTATTTTAAAGTAGTCATAAATGTAATAGTATTTATCAGAGCTCTTTTAATTTTTTAGTGATGTCAGTATATGCATAAAGCTTTAAAATGAAAAACGAATGGTTATACTGGAGAATATCTTCACCCTTAAAATAATTTTTGAATTTAACATAATTTTCTTTTATAAATTCACTATATGCCTGTGATTAGGTACATTCTTCACTTATTATAGTACATATTGATATAAAATTTTAGCCACTTACTGCTAAAAGATACTAAAACACACTCTACAAAAATTATTAATATATCTGCAATATTATGGGCATAAGTTTATACCAATCTTCACCGTCAATAAATTAAAAAAAAGTGATGATAAAGATCTGTATAAGCCCTATGTCCATAATATTGCAGATATATTAATAATTTTAGTAGAGTGTATTTTAGTACCTATTAGCAGTAAGTGGCTAAAATTTCAATTCAATGTGTGCTATAATAAGTGAACAGAGTGTACCTAATCACAGACATTTAGTGATTTCATATAAAAAATTATGTTTAAATTTAAAAATTATTTTAAGGGTAAATATTTAGTCTAGAGTAACCATTCCTTTTTATTTTAAAGCTTAATATGTATATACACATCACTAAAAAAATGGAAGAGCTCTGATAAATAGTATTATATTTAGGAGTGCTTAGAAATAGGCTATTTTTTACTATTATTCTGAATGCGATAACTTCCAACTCCCCATGTGAACCTAACATTTTTCCTTTCTCGCCGAAACATTGTTTTACATTTTATTCATGAGCTGTATGGTCAGGAGTCGAGTTATACACCAAACTCACATTTTTTTATTCTTCGTTGTCTTTGGACAAGATTCTGTTGTAGCTCTTAAGTTACACCTTTGAAAAGAATGCTGTAGTATTCAGACAAACTTTTATGCACTAACTGTAAGTGAATATTGAGGCAAAACTCTTTTTTCCACACAAGCTCAAAACTACAAGTTGACAGCTTCATACATCACGTTTGCTGATAAAAATGTTATGAGTAAAAGCTTTATTATGAAATGTAAAGTACAACTTATCTGATTGCAGTTAATGCATTAAACAACACTGCTACCCGAGACGTTTTCCTTATTCAGATTTTGTATTTATACGAAATTATTATTCCTCTGCCTCTGTAATTTGAAACATTGTTTCTCTGTCCTTTATAAAAGAAAGTTATGACTTTAGCAATGTTCCCCCAGCATGAATAAATGCCATACTTAATATAGAATGAATAATTTAAGCCAGGGTTTCCAAACTATGGTCCTCGGACCACCTGTGATCCTCGAGGTCTGCCCTTGTGGTCCTTCAAAAAGACAGAACAAAAATAAAATTCAAACGAATTGCGTATGACACTATAGCTCAAAATCTCAGTGTTTGGCAATGACACATGACAACCGCCTTTCACTTTTTCTCCCAGTACTCATATTTTATGAAATTTCTTACCCTACTCGTCTACCCACTTCCCACTCTACTCTCAGCAACAAAAGAGGAATTTTTAAAGCACTATGAACGTGGATTTTTTTCGCCATCTTTTCCCTGCATATCTGGCGCCGAGCCTCTAAACCAGCCAGGGACCACTCGAATTTATAACAGAGGACCAAAGTACCGAACCTTTTCATGTATTTATGACTTTCTTAATAGTTTTGCCGACATCCAGACTGCACGTTGAAATGAACACGTAACTGTAAATCGTACATCAATAAGAGAACGTACCAAATTGCATTTTTACTTGTTGAAAATCGAGCATATTTCTGCATTAATTTTTTTATTTGTTTTACCAGATGACGATATAAGAAATTTTAGACTCCACTTATTTTAAAATCCGACAAGTTTACTTTTTACACTGCATGTTTCGTCTCTAAGTGCCGTTTCAATTTCGCGGGTTTCATACACTCGTTTGAAAGCACTTCGTAACAAAGAACGCACCGAGGTTTTGGTTCACTCTTATTGCCACACGAAGTAAATCCAACTTCCAAATAACGCTTGACATATTTACGAAAGTATTTTCTCTTTGAATAGTTACCACTAGGACTAGATATTTTTTAACGGCACTATAATAACTGATATTATCATATTTCTTCACACACAGCTTCTGAACTATTAGCATTGCCTAATGAAGCGTTTCATCATGTTTCTTTCTTTTCAAAGATCCGGATCGAAGTCAGTTTTCCATTATTCGAAATGGGTGCTATTTAACAGAGACATGGAGAACTACTATCGTGTACCACATAAGGATTTCAAACAGCTAACTGCTAACAGGCAAGCGATGAATCAACAATGCACAGAATTTGTTAGAAGTTACTTGTGATTGGCTACAAATAATATAATTAGAAAAGTATTATAATAAATAAATAAAATATATTTTAAAATATAAGTATACTCGTATTAAAATATGCTACAAAAATTATAAATTTTTCTTTCTTAGGGAAATTAAAATTAGTTGAAGAAACGTTTCGATTATCCCACTAAATTAATTTATTCTGAATTTAATGTATATAATATTGAACAAATTTATAAGTATACGCTGTTAAAATTTTGTCATAAAAATAGTAATAAGTTTATATTACAGACACATAATCATGACACAAGACGAAATATTAATTCAACAGTAGTAGAACCTAAATGTCTCACATCTGCTGGTCTATAGCATAGCATTAATTTTGGCCCTCGGTTATACAATGCATTAGCTAAATTACACCCAGAACTTCTAACATGTAACCCACTAACATATAACAAGAAAATTAGAAACGTGTTAATATCTTAAATTTTATTAAATAAATTTATAGCCTATGTGTATGAATTAATCAACCTATATTATATTTGTATTCTATAATTTTGAAATATATATATAATAAATTTTCCTACTTTTGACTTGCGATATTATTCTTCTCTAGTGTTAAT
The DNA here is from genome assembly GCF_040183065.1 of Periplaneta americana. Lineage (NCBI taxonomy): Eukaryota > Metazoa > Arthropoda > Insecta > Blattodea > Blattidae > Periplaneta > Periplaneta americana. Next base: position 45,892,933 of record NC_091130.1, read on the forward strand.
ATTACTTACTTACTTACTTACTTACTTACTTACTTACTTACTTACTTACTTACTTACTTACTTACTTACTGGCTTTTAAGGAACCCGGAGGTTCATTGCCGCCCTCACATAAGCCCGCCATTGGTCCCTATCCTGAGCAAGATTAATCCATTCTCTATCATCAAATCCCACTTCCCTCAAATCCATTTTAATATTACCTTCCCATCTACGTCTCGGTCTCCCTAAAGGTCTTTTTCCCTCCGGCCTCCCAACTAACACTCTATATGCATTTCTGGATTCGCCCATACGTGCTACATGCCCTGCCCATCTCAAACGTCTGGATTTTATGTTCCTAATTATGTTAGGTGAAGAATACAATGTGTGTAGTTCTGTGTTGTAACTTTCTCCATTCTCCTGTAACTTTATCCCTTTTAGCCCCAAATATTTTCTTAAGCACCTTATTCTCAAACACCCTTAACCTATGTTCCTCTCTCAAAGTGAGAGTCCAAGTTTCACAACCATACAGAACAACCGGTAATATAACTGTTTTATAAATTCTAACTTTCAGATTTTTTGACAGCAGACTAGATAACAAAAGCTTCTCAACCGAATAATAACAGGCATTTCCCATATTTATTCTGTGTTTAATTTCCTCCCGAGTATCATTTGTATTTGTTACTGTTGCTCCAAAATATTTCAACTTCTCCACCACTTCAAAAGATAAATTTCCAATTTTTATATTTCCATTTCGTACAATATTCTCGTCACGAGACATAATCATATACTTAGTCTTTTCGGGATTAACTTCCAAACCTATCTCTTTACTTGCTTCCAATAAAATTCCCGTGTTTTCCCTAATCGTTTGTGGATTTTCTCCTAACATATTCACGTCATCCGCATAGACAAGCAGCTGATGTAACCCGTTCAATTCCAAACCCTCTCTGTTATCCTGGACTTTCCTAATGGCATACTCTAGACTAGAGCAAAGTTAAGAAGTAATGGTGATAGTGCATCCTTCAAATAAGCCTCTAGTGTTAATATTATATTATATAATTCCATTGCCGCTCAAATTTAAATTTTAGTTCCTATTTCATTTTATTTATTTATTTATTTATTTATTTATTTATTTATTTATTTATTTATTTATTTTTATTTTCTATATTTCTCTTATATTAATATTGTATTATATAATTTCTGCAACTGTAATTATAATTCTATTTCCTATTTTATTTTATTTTATATTCTCTTATAGGCCTATTAATATTATATCTTAACTGCGACCGAACACGAGCGCTGCTCATTCGGTCGCAAATTTTGTTAATACTACTGTATCTCCTTTTTTATATTGATTGTATTATTTTATTTATATTTCTCTTGTTTGTAATTATATTCTTTATCCTGTATATTCAAATTTATGTAAATAAATAAATAAATAAAGTGTAAGTTGGTCCGTGGAACTGTTCTGACTTAAAAAAATGGTCCCCACTTCAAAAAGGTTTGAGAAACGCTGTTTTAAGCAATTCAAGATACTCATGTTTGTACCTTGAAGTTAAAGTTTTGAATCCGCCACTATCTCACTGACATTAATACTGAATACGGATCCCGTGATTCATTTGTCTGTGGCGTCTAGTTTCCAAGGGAATAGAATCTGTGGAGGTTCTTATACACGGGTAAGTCACAAAAACAAACTGCACTTCGGATTTCCACACGGATGTCTCTTTAGATGATGAATGAGAAGCTGTTTATTTGTCTGGAAGACACACTAGCTGTTTTGTACAGGGTGTATGTGTTTAAGGGCACGACCAGATTGTTACAATGCAACCCGTCACTGGCCACGTTCCAACAACTAGAAACATTTCCTGGTTTGTAGTGAATATATGTTGGAATTTCTTGTTCGTTTCTTCAATTCGCATACTACTAAATGCAAAAGTGAGTTATTTTGTAGTATTTTCCTACAGTCTCCAATCGTATAAGCTTACGGCATCTCATGAAAAACAATAAGGGTTCGATTTTGAATAGTTTCTGTCAAGTTTGTAGTACTTAAACCCCTCTGAAGCAGATTTTATCAGGTTGATTCGGTTTTCATTCCCATTATTATTCCATGTTACGTCATTATTGTCGTATTTACTTTTTATAAGAGCCTAATCTCAGTAGCTCTTCGTTGTTTATTTAATAACGTTTTGTTAATTGCACGCTTATCTAGAGTCCATGGGTGCTATGCATAGACATCTCGCTAGCCCGCGCTACGAGCGTGCTAAACTAGCCCCGGCTATCGACTGATTACTTGTACAGGATTCATATCATATCATATCGCTAACACTGGTTTATGAATACGAAAGACGTTAGTTCGCTGATCATCCACCGGAAGTCTGCGCTAAGAATGTCTATGAATATGACCCAAAGGGTGCTATTCATAGACATTTCGCAGCACGCGCTACGAGCGTACTAAGCTAGCCCCGGCTATCGACTGGTTACTTGTACAGAATTCAAATCATATCCTATCGCTAACACTGGTTTATAAATACGAAAAATGCTGATCATCCTCCGGAAACCCGCGCTAAAAATGTCTATGAATACGGCCCTAAGTGATTTTTCGCATATTATATATTACGATGTACCGAAGTACATAATATAATATTTCAGTGCAGAGGGTAGGCTATTAGAAAATGAAATATTTTCTATATCAACCAAAATAATAATTATTATAATCTTTATTACTTCAATATTATCACTAATTATTAATACAGATTTAATAATTTATTATTAGTTTTAATTCCGGATCTGTTATTATAATACTTTATTTCATTGAATGTCTTTAATTTTTATAGGTTTTGTTTTTCCAAGAGATGGAACTTAAACTGAGAGGATTCGATCCGACATCAGGATGGGAATTCGGTGTGTCTTAGTGGATAGATCGTCAGCACGAAGAGCTGAAAACCCGGGTTCAAATCCTTGTGCCGGAGAGAATTTTTCTCTGTTCCACTCTTCCATCATCCTAATATGATGACGCAGAATTTCTGCACTGAAATATCATATATACTTCGGTACATCGTAATATAGTTTATGTCAAGTTTGTAGTACTTAAACCTCTCTGGGGCAGATTTTCTCAAGGTGATTCAGTTTTCATTGCCATTATTATTACAAGTTACGTCATTATTGTCGTATTTACTTTTTATATGGGCCTAATCTCAGTAGCTCTTCGTTGTTTATTTAACAACGTTTTGTTAATTGAATGAATGAAGTGCATTTATTGATGCACAATAAATTATACAAACTCATGTACACAAGATCCTTCGCACGAGCCCGTACGGCCATTCGTGCTATATCTATGCACAGTTTGAATCTTCAAACAAAACAAAAATAATGCTACTAATAATAAAATAGTAAAACAACAGTTATTATTATTATTGTTATTATTATTATTATTATTATTGTTACCACCATTATCGTTAATTATCACAATTACAACTAATCTAATTTCATACCAAATTTCACAAAAATAATAAAAATAAAATAAATGTAAGATATAAAAGGAAAAAAAAAACACACAGTGAAACATATATATATACAAAATTCAATCCTTATTGAAACTGCAAAAAATAATCCAAATAATAAATATAAAGGTAATACATAAAAAAACATAGACACGCAATAAAAACCGTTTTGTTAATTGCACGCTTACCTAGAGTCCATGGAATTAGCAATAGTAAGATGAGACCGAAAACGTTGTGTTGTTGTTGTTTAGTCAACTGTCCTACGATAGGTCTGAACCTCATAAGTGATACCAAGAAGGTACCACTTATGAGGCAACTAGACCAGTATTGTTCACCACAAATAAGACCCAGTTATCACCCGAGTCCGCTGTGATCGTCAGCCAGAGTTCTGACAAATGAGCTATCAATTTTTCATGTGTCACATCTATGTATTTGTTAGGTTATTACGTACGGTAAGCACATTTTCTTTTCTGTCTATTTTTCTTATTTATTTCAGCCATTTAATTTTTGGTTGTGTTTTCCTCTTTTGAATATAAAGGATGAAAGTAGTATAACTGTCCAGATTTTAATACACTGTGTTCACAGAAACATTCCGTGACTACAAACTGTTATAATTTTGTAACTACGCTTATTACGAAATTGATACGGCTTCCATTAAAAAGAACGGCTCAGTGAATTTCAGGGGATGTGTAATTGTAATTGTTGGCGGAAAACAATAGATAGCACCATAAAAAAAAAGTTTTTCTTCAGCTCTTTCGCTTGTCATTGCCACATTGTTGCATAGAGACAAATTGTGTTAAATGGTGTATTTGTTTACATTTCAACTCAGTGTGAGTTCTGCAGTGTTTAGAGAGTTATAAGCGAACCCACAGGAACGTACCGGTAGTTGATGTGTATTGTACCACCTCATAATCGTCTTGTCAGTACAGCAGAGCGTCTCGTTTAGGCACAGTGAAAACGCAAATAAAGTGCAGGTAACGTGTTGGGGGAGGACGAACCGTACGATAAACTTTGAGGGATGCACAAGGTTTTAGTTACAACATTTATGGCGGAGCATTAATTGAAATTATATTTTCCAAAAACACGCAAATTGCATAACGTTATCATATATACATTTAACAAACAACCAATTGTAACGTTGAAATAATTCAATATAACAAATAAAATTTTGCTACTTATATGATGTTGCTTTCAAGCACAATTTTTTACGGTCATGAATTTCATTTTCGCTATGACTAACATAATATCATCGTCTTCTGTGGCCGAATTAACAAAACTACAGTATATTGGCACAGTCTAGTATATACAGTCGCGAATCTTGCGTTGTGAGGGTGCTAGGAACAATAGAATGTGCCGGTACTATTTCGCATTGTCTGTAATGAGGCGATAGTAGCGCGATCCTAGTGATTAGCAACTATCTATGGATGCATATTTACTATTTTCATATTGAGTTTCGTGACTGTATATATACTAGACTGTAATATTGGTCTGAACTGTATCTGAATAAATTGAACTTTGAGAATGGATAATTATGTTTAGGAAATAGTGTTGTCACTTCAGATCAGTATACTGTAGTTTTGTTAATTCGACCACAAAAGACGGTGATATTATGTTAGTCATACAGAAAATGAAATTCATGACCATAAAAATGCTGCTTGAATGCAACATCATATAAGTGGCAAAATTTGATTTGTTATATTGAGTTATTTCAACGTTACAATTTCATAGCTTGTTTGTTTAAATGTGTATATGATAACGTTATGCAATTTGTGTTCCTTTGTTTTGTCTGTTTTTGGAAAATATAATTTCAATTAATGTTCCGCCATAAATGTTGTAACTAAAACCTTGTGCATCCCTCGTGTTTATCGTACAGCTCGTTCTCTCCACACACGTTACCTGCATTTTGTTTGCGTTTTCACTGTGCCTAAACGAGACACTCTACTATAGGTTCCGCATGTTCAAACTCCCATCTGAAATTACGCTGAACCCTCACTACACTCCGTGTGCTATGGTATTCCAGTATACACCTACTACGTTCCTACGGGTTCGCCATAGCTCCCTAAATGCTGTAGAATTCACACTGAGTTGAAATGAAAACATTCACACCATTCAACACAATTTGCTTCTATCCAATAATACCACAATGACAAAGGAAAAAGCGGGAACGTCTTTTTGTTTTTTTCCTTAGGGTCCTCCCAGACGGGTCGGTGTAGCAGAGGTACAGCAGAGGTGCAACATTTTTTTGAACGATATTGTACCACACTGGACTCCCTCACGGTACGGCTTGTCTGCGTCATACACGTGTTTTTCTCTGCATCAATCCACTACACATTTTCTGAATTCTCAGTAGTTATTGAATCTTCTAAAGGACATGTCTAGTGAAGAAGATATTGCATTCTATGTGTATTTAAGGTTACGAAGGAAAAGGAAGTAATACTGGGTACATCCGTACATTGAAAGGAATATCAACTGTAGGTTGTTTGTAGCAGCACGAGAATTGACACTAGATGATGAAAAATTCCTGTCAATATACAGACTGACAAAGATGACATTTCAAGAGTTTGGCCAATTTCTTCCCACGCCTTTTCTGTCATGTCTTTTCGTGGATATTCCGCCAATTTGAAATTGTAAAGACATGGATATTTCTCTCCTCAAGAAACGAACTGCATTTCCACTGACATAAGTTCTTTATTACAAATAGAAATATTCACAACTTCACTCACTAAATGCTGCTTGCCGAGTGAGAAATGAGGGGCTCACAACCAGAGTGGACCAAGTCCACCAGTGCTCAGTTTGTGGATTAATACAATCTCGGATAAAGAAAACTTAGATTTATTCATTGCCATAATAAACAAAGTCCATAGCTCATTTGTTACTCCATTGAGGTCAGCATTTCCTATGGAAGGTGAAGATTGCTAAGCGTGAGCCAGGAACTTTAAGACTCAACTATGCTTTATAGATTATAATTTTACAAAGTGAAATATATAAATAATAGAAAGCGTAACATTACTAGTAATTAAGATAATTCTTAAAACAGTTGATATTCCAATTGACATGCATACTATAAAAATGCCAATAAATTGAATAGTTAAAGAAAGAAAATTTCATCTAAATAAGAGGACTCGGGGAAGGATGCAAGAATACTTGTAGCATTACCGCGCTGAATGGCGATACCAATGTGCTGACGTAGATATTGACTGCTTCGAGGGTCCGCAGAAGACAGATGAGAAGGGGCCAGTGTATCCACACATGTGGAATCCCAAATTAAGGATTTGCCTACACGCCATTCGTTTGCTAATTCCCGCCTTATACAAGAACCAATCAAATTCACTGATGGAGGCTTATTAAGACTGCCACCACCTGTGCAAGCTGATGGAACCGGTGCAACATCGGTGGAGCGTCAGTGACGTCATCGTTGAAATTCGGAACACCGTGATACCATCAGATTTCTCAGCGCTGAGATTCGGAATGCGCTCGATGATCTAGCGACCCGTCAGAGAGCGGTGTCATCTATTGTTTTTCGGCAATAAAATGAATACAATTACACATCCCCTGAAATTCTTTGAGACGTTATTTCTAATGGCACCGGCATTAATTTCGTAATGCGCAGTTACAAAATTGTAGTAGTTTGTAATCACTGAATATTTAGTAGTTTAATCCTAGGATAAAATACAACAAAAAATTCTAATACCACATTAATTTCAAATGAATCCTTTTCTCGGAAAAGAATAATTTTCCACTAAATATTAGCACTGTTTTCCTCGGTAGGTACCGGTATTATCCGTACGATTGTGATTTTACCACAGTCTACTACAGTAAAACCTAGCTCAAACGTACCCTCTATAAAAAAAAAAGGAAACCTGCACAAACGAAAAATAAATGTGGAAACGGAATGATTTCGTATGTAAAATAATGTTTTAAAATGGAAAACTGCCTAACGCGAAAACGGAATCACTTTTGGGCACCATTTAGGTAAAAAATCTTACTAAAACGGATAATTTTAAGCGTAACTGTTGCTAAATTCTATCAAACCATTTTTAATTTTGCGATAATACCAAGCATGGCATAAATTTTTTGCGGGACTGTACATACAATGATCTCAAGACTTTCGCTATTCCTTGTCAGGCGTTGGGGGTGAAGCTTCTCTAACCACGTCATTATTCTGTGCTTATTGTCAAGGGCCCGGACAGGTTATTGACCTCGTGTACCGTTACTTCTTCCAACCCTCTTGCATTTTCGTTTATTTATTCCCAGTTTTGTGCTAACAAGCCTATAGAGTGACAAAGGACAGTGCGAATAGAATAAAACTGTGAATAATTTAGTTTCACATTCCCGTTTATTTATTCTGAGTTTTGTGTTAATATGCCAATACAGTGTTAAATAACAGTGCGAATGAAGTAAAACTGTGCGATTTAATAAAAAGCCTAGATGACCAGATGGAAGAGTGGCTTCATAATTTTAATGGAGCAATGAAACGTAAGGTCATACTGTTTTCAGACAATGTTACCTGCCATCCAGGGATTGATTTGACTAACATGAAGTTAATCTATTTTCCATCAAACACAACTTCAGTTACACAACCGATGGATCAGGGTGCAATTTACGCTCTGCATTGATGCAGGACGTAAAGGAAATGCTACAGCGTTCCCTTAAAAAAATCGCGGCAATGCACTTTAAAAGAAATGTGGGGGCAAGAAACTAGGGCGCAGAGAGAGAGAGAGAGAGAGAGAGAGAGGCTGCAATTACGTAAGTTAATAATTATGAAATTAAAATTCACTTTACATGTACTGCAAACATTTTATTTCAAATTATTTCTTTATTGTGTTCTTCCAACAATGAACGTATTGCAGTAGTCTATTCTTATTTTTTCCAAAACTCAACTCTTAGCAAAACGAAAACCTGTGAAAACGGAAAAAAAAAACCTGGAACGATTGCGTTTCGTTTCAGGGAGGTTTTACTGCATATACAGTCACGAAGCTTGAGTTGTTGAGGGTACTAGGAGCAATAGGCTGTGCCGGTACTATTTCGCATTGTCTGTAGTGAGGCGATCATAGTCGTTGCAACTATATATGGATGTATATTCCCTACGTATTGAACTTCGTGACTGTATATACTAGACTGTGATTTTACTCGAATCACTACGGTAATCGATAAGAAACGATTTATCCCTTGGGAGTTTTTAAATAAAATGGACGGTTTTCTTGCAAATTAAACAAAAATTTTAACACGTATAGTTATTTCCTGCCATTAGAAATTCTGGCAACCCTACTGCACTAAAGCCAATGCAGCATTTTGTTTCGAAACGAGACATTTTGTTGCAACATTTTGCATACGTATCGCTTTCCATCTTCTAATATCATAAGCCTTCACTGGTTTCAACAGTATTGACATATCGCTCAGCTCTTTGCAGTGCGGTGCACTGAAGGATTTCTCGCAACAGAAAAACAGTATAACAATAACAACTACAAATATAACTTGCTGTTATTCTACCCACTTCTGTGAATCTTGCCAAGAACAGTAGCCCATTAGTTTGACAGTACTATCCACAGTCCTTCATAGGTGGTGGATCTACATTCCATTCGTAATGAATGATTAATGATGATGATGATGATGATGGAGAATTGTTGGGATGTTGCAGTACGCAGAGTATTTATTTATTTATGTTTATTCATTTATTTATATATATATTTATATATATTTACTTATATATCTATATATATATTTAGGATATACAGTATATATATATATATATATATATATATATATATGCTTTTTTTATTTTTGTTTGTATATCTGTCTGTATGTTTGTTACCTTTTCACGCGATAATGGCTGAACCGATTTATATGAAAATTGGAATATAAATTAAGTTCCTTGTAACTTAGATTTTAGGCAATATGGTATTCAAAATACATTATTTAAAGGGGGGGTTATAAGGGGGTCAGAATTAAATAAATCGAAATATCTCGCTTATTATTGATTTTTGTGAACAATGTTACATAAAAAAATTCTTTAAACATCATTTCCGATAAGTTTTATTCTTTGAAAAATTTTGATAGGACTGATATTTAATGAGATAAATGAGTTTAAATTAAAATAACTGCCATCTAAGGCGGTGTAATGAAATAAACAAATGACTTCGTCTATAAGGGGCCTTGGTCAACAACAATCGAAAGCTATGAATCATAGCCTACAGCAGCGGTTCCCAAACTTTTTCAGCCACGGAGCCCTTTTTGAAGCAAAAGTTTCTCGTGGAGCTCCAAGAAATGTTTAGCTGTTAGTTATATCTATGTTCTATGAAGCATATTACACATGATAAGTAATATGGAAATATGAATAATAAGATATATTAATAAAGGCAACAATAGTAAAAAGTACTGGAGATAATATTATTTAAATCTACAAAATGATGTAACAAATAGTTAAGATATTTAAAAAATGTTACAATGTTGCATGTACACTCCAAGTTAACGTGAAAAATGTACCTATTTCTTGCAGCAGAGTTTGTCACTGTCCATTGTCACAGAAGTGAGTTTGAAGACGTATATCGTCTTCTGCTTCCAAACAAGCTCGATATTTTATTTTTGTAGCCACGTACCTCGAAAAGACCGAATCATAGAGATACGTAGTACCAAAAGCCAGTGAGATAAATTTAACTTTTGACCTTAATATCAAAAGATCCTCCCTTAACTGAGCCCAAAATTCCGGAAGTGTTTTGCTTTTAAATGATGCCTCACAGTGGCTGTTATAAATCATATTTATAAGGACCACATATTGTGCCGCAGCGAGAGCTGGTTTGACTAGAAATGGATCTACAATCCACTCATACTTCTTTCGAATCGATTCCTGAGTGTCCCTTGGCAAGTATGAATTCAAATTTAGAAACTAATTGCCAAGGTGTTCTTTTATTATTGCTATGAATGAGTCATTCATTGTTGTGTTATTTTCTTCTATAAAGTTTGAAATCAGTTATTTTCGACGCTTTCTATGCAGAACGCAATCTTTTTCTTCAGCGCGGCAATTTTTTTAATTGACATCGAATATAATCTTCCGTTTACCTTGTATGGATGTGTTGAATTAGTTAATTTTGAAAACATGTCTACCAAGTAACATAATTTGCACAAACATTCCTGATCAATCAAATACTCTGCTAGCAAACTATTTTGGTCATTCAAAAGTGATGAAACTTCCATTCGAAGTTCAAGTAAACGGGACAACGCTTTATCACGCGACAACCAACGCACTTCTATGTGTAATAACAGTGTATAGGCCTATATTTCCCATACCTTCGCACAGAATACTGAGTAGTTTACACTGCAAAGATCGTCCCTTAACAAAGGTGATAATTTTGACGACGTTGTGTACGTAGTACTTGCTTTAATAACGCTGGCATTTTTTTCGTCGCGAGAGCATGTTGGTGTAGTGCACAGTGACTACTTGTGCAGTTTTTTTTTTACTTTCTTGATCCTTGTAACAGCCAGAAACAGGACCTACCATGGCCTTTGCGCTATCTGTGCACACGTCAATGCAATTTATTGTCCCAAGGTTTTCAATGAAATTTCAGTACCGCTTGTGGAGGATGGCAATGGCTTGCAGAACAAAATATTTTCAAGAAAGAATCTGAAAACTCGTACCGCACAAACGTCATTAACACAGCTAATCCGGCAACGTCCATGGATTCGTCAAATTGTAGCGAAAATTTCATTTGACTGATACGGGAAACTATGGTATTTTTAACATGGTTGATAGATTCTGTATTCGATTACGCACAGTGTTATTTGATAAGGGCACACTGAGGATCAAGTTTGCAGTTTTTTCGTCTACATGCACTTCACTACCTTCACTACCAGCAAGAGCCAGTCATGACTAATCAAGTACGACGCTTCCTGTGCTTTCTCGTTATTTGTTTTTTACATGAGATAAAAATATTGTCTGACCTGCATGGAGTTCGTCAGTTTTTCTTTTAAAGTACCTAGTCTGCAGTTTCATTTGTGAAGTCAGGATGAGTTTTGAAATGCCGTTCCTAAGCTTGGCAGGGAACATAGAACTACTGGGCAAAACTTTGTTACATATCTCACACTGTGGACGTCCATCAGCAAACTCAGTGAATCCCATGTCCAAATATGAATCACAATATTTTCCTTTTTTTTTTAATTCCTTTGCGTACTTCTTCTACACTAGGCACCATAGACTGAAGCAGGATCATGTTCAGCATATTCCAAACTCAATCTCAAGGAATTCGCATTATCTTCTTTTAAAGTAAGGTTTTAGCTGCAGTTATCCCCCTTTGACAGAGCACTGGTTGGTAGCTGATGATTCTCGGGTATTACGGATCCCATCTTAAGCCACAGTTCCAGTTCAACGAAAGTTTAGCAATGAAATTAACATGCAGGTGTGTATATATATATATATATTTTTTTTTTTTTTGAGGCAACATAACAGTCAATAGATTGTAGATTCCACGTATCACGATTAACAAACGCTGCCTGCTTGGTGTATAAAACATAAAATAAATTTCGAGAATCATCGAGTACTTGGCAAGCAAGAAAAATCGAGATAGTTCCAACGAGTAGATCTATTAGGTATTGGTGCTTCCATCTAGAAAGAAAACGCAAACTATTTTCTGAGAAAGTATTTTTCGCTTCATGGAAGTAGTTTGCGTTTTTCTTACTAGAGACTAGATGGAAGCAGAAATTTTTGTCATCTTCATAACTGCCGCGGACGGAGCCCCTGAGAATCACTCGCGGAGCCCCAAGGGCTCCGCGGAGCACACCTTGGGAACCGCTGGCCTACAGAGAATGTTTCTGTGTTTGTATGAAGTAATATCGGAAGCTAAATTAACCGATTTGTGTAATTAATTATTATTTCACCATTGGAAAGTGTAGTTTCTCTATATGGACATAATGCTATAATGTTATTACAGTAACTTCGGAGTGAATTAACACAGGTACGATTAAAATAGCTTCTTATGCACAAACAACTTGATAGGCTATTCTGTGTATTTGTTTTCTGTATTTCTTAAAATAATGTTTATCTCAGAGAATTAACGAACAACAAGAGTGTATTGATTTAGTATGCAGTAATAATATGTTAGCTTAGCATTCCATTATTTTATAATCCAAATTTTAACTATGCTCAATTGAATCGTGTTAAAATACATAAAATACATATGCATTAAATGCAATGCAAAAAAACTGGGTAATGAGCCAAGCAGATTATGTTGCGCTGTTGTAAAAGTTGTTCCTCCTGAGATTCAAGAGCCCCCATAACAAATTAAAAACTTACTTATCGGTGTACATCCGTTATCAACACATTTTTATATAATATAATATAATATAATATAATATAATATAATATAATATAATATAATATAATATAATATAATATAATATAATATAATATAATATAATATAATATAATATAATATAATGTAATTTAAGTTATTTAAGTTATTTGAAGGGTTCAGAACCATTAAGAAACATGTTAAAGGAATTGTCATTGCACCAAATGAGTGGTCTCTGGACCAAAATGATCGCATTTTAATTATTTAAATACAATTTAAATTAAGTAACATATTAAACGATTTCTCCTTCTATCAAACACGAATGTTCCCTGGATCAAACGTCTTATTTTAATTATGTAATTACTTTATATTTATTTCTAACGGGTGCAGCGGAGCGCATGGGTACGGCTAGTATATATATATATATATATATATATATATATATATATATGTATATATATATATATATGTTTACTGGGAGAGTTAAGGCCATAGGGCCTTCTCTTACTGTACACTTTACCAGGTCACAAAGTATACAAGCAATGAGAATTTAATAAAGCTTTAGAGAACAGAATACTAATATTTTATAAATAATAATAATAATAATAATAATAATAATAATAATAATAATAATAATAGCATAACAAAATCGACACTAAACAACATGAAAATAATACCATAATAGAAAAAAGAAAGTAAGATACAGATCTAAAGATTGGAATATAATAAAAGCAGCTAAGGTAATACAAATAGTTCATAGGGAAAATGTAAGGAAGAATACAACAAAATGGAATGTAGTAAATTAATAAAAATAATAATAAAAATAAGAAAAAATACGAAAATTAAGTAAAATCCACAATAAAAGGGTATGATAATAAATTCATCTGGTGCTCAAGAGAACAAAAAGAGGGGAAAGGAAGGAAAAGAAATATATAAATTTTTGTTCTACTTGAATTTACCAGTTAACAGTTCGTTTGCGTTGGCTAGATCTTCTAGCTCGCTGTTCAATTTCACTGCACGTCACACTCGCTTGGTGGACACGGTCACAGTTACGGACTCACTCAAATTCACTGCACGTCGAACCCAGGTTCCCCAGATGCGTTTTACTACACGTCGAACTCGAGTCTCCCAGATGCGGTTCGCTGTACATCGAACTCAGGTCCCCCTTGCTCGCTGCTGTCCAAGACAAGACTTGAAGACTGACTGAAGACTCCCTGTCGGCCACTCACGGTGTTATTTATTACACCACATGTTCTGGAATCTTCGATTCGTATGGCTTTTAGACTCTTCGAGAGAAATACGCTTCTAGATGTTTCCCTTGCTCTCTTCGCTCCGCGCCATCACCGTAATTCTCCTCCCCTCGCTCCGTACCGCGCTACTGCTCCTACCGAAGCTCGAGTTTCTGTTTCCCGCGCCTTCCTTCTCGCTAGATGCGCGCGCACCTCCTTGACGCGACCAGAAATTCCAGCATGGCGCCACAATATTTTTTACAAAACTATCGCAGAGAAAAGGCTCATAATTGTACACGGTACACAGTGAAAATCCCATAAGATTGCCCAAATAGAAGTTATAAATTCAGGATGGAATGGGATTTAAACCCGGCACTCCTGGCGTATAAGGTGAACTCGCTAGCATTGAGCTACCGTGTTAATCTACTAGAAGAAAAGTTACATTGTTTGTTAATATTAAACACAATAAATATGAATCAACTATAATAAAATTGAGGACCATTGTTCAAATACTGTTGAAATTTATGTTGTAAGGTGAAGCTCACACTATAGTCTTATTGCTTGCTAATGCTCTCAGTCCTGCATTTACAGTACAGCTGCAACAAAGCGGTGCAAACATGGAAGAAATAAAGCACGAGGCAGTTAATTTTGAGATGTCTTTGCGTGCTGTTACCAGACATTGTTAAACTGTTTCTCTATTCGTTGGCTCAAAGAAGGGAGTGGGGAACAGAAGAGCTAGTTTCAAAGCCGATGACAAGTGGGGACGCCTTTCTGCAACCGCATCCCAGTGTTCGCAACGGTAGGAAAATGTTGCTATTATCACGAACTCTGCGAATGCTGTAAGGAAATATAAAACGAAGAGAGGAGAGAAATATGAGAGAAACTCCGGTTTATATACAATTTGTAGCGATGCCTACTTTTCACAAATCACGGGTTCGCAAATTTGCGGTTTTTATCTATTACACTTTTACTACGTCATACTACTTTTGACCAGTAAATAGGTACGAAAGGATGTCTTTCAACCAATCATGGCTGTTTATCGCACAATTTTATCGCGTCCCTAGCATTTCTTTAATTTTATCGCTTCCCTAGCATTTGTTAGTTTTTATCACTACCCTAGCATTTGATTCTTTGTTTGCCAACATTTCAAACTGCACTGGTCAGAAAACAGAAAATTACAAATTACTCCAGTTGATGCACAGCAGTTCCAAATATGACTCGCATTGGCATTCAAGAACAAGAATTAATAAAGGTCACTGGGTCCATACCTGTGGAGTAACGGTCAGCGCGTCTGGCTGCGAAATCAGGTGGCCCGGGTTCGATTCCCGGTCGGGGCAAGTTACTTGGTTGAGGTTTTTTCCAGGGTTTTCCCTCAACCCAATATGAGCAAATGCTGGGTAACTTTCGGTGTTGGACCCCGGACTCGTTTCACCGGCATTATCACCTTCATCTCATTCAGACGCTAAATAACCTTAGATGTTGATAAAGCGTCGTAAAATAACCTACTAAAAAAAATGTCACTGGTCATAGCTATGCATCTTCCCTGAAACCCTATTTACAAATAAATGAAGAGCACCATTCGGAAATCCTGAGTAAGTTAAGGAATAAACCGTGTATATCAACGAGTTCCACTTCTTTTAAGCACACGTCCAATATAACATTAACTGAACCACCAACCACTAAAACATTCAACTGTAAAAATTGTTCTTTCAATAACTGTTGCTTTTAAAATTATTCATGTTTATTTTTTATATCTTCGTCCTTAATTAAAACTTTTCTTCCTTATTTCATCATCCCTAATGAAAATTGTTTGTATCGTTTATATTATTTAGGTTATGTTATAGCTTCTGCTATAGTATGGTTAGTCGCGTACCAGAGATTGTTTAATATTAAGATTTATTGAAAATCATCTGTAAAGTGACGTTGATCACTGGGATCCGGATAATTGAAGTGGAATTCAACTGTTTTAATAAAAATGAAACTGAATCAACAAAACCTTCTTGACTAATAACCATCCACAGAGTTCAATGAAGATTCCATAGTTGGCACAACTGATAACAAGGAAAGAGCTAATCATAACACACTACTGCCATCTAGCATAATATTTGTAATGTTGAGATGATACAATAATACATTTGAAGACAGTTGTATTTTCGTAAGTCAAATACTATTTTATTGTATTGGAGTATTTCGTTATTTCTAATCTTTATATACTTTCTTCTAATCGTGTAATAGTCAATTAAATCCCACTCGAGTTTTGATTTTCTCTAGATAAATAAAAACCTCTAGTGAGATTACTGTTGATAAAACATAAAAATTACGTCTCTAACTCTTCCAGGTCAAAATATTGTAAGTTTAAATTCGCGAAATTTTTGTTTTTACTATGAATTTATTTGATGTTAGTTTTTTAAAGAAATTTCTTTACGGAATGCTAATTTAAAGTGCCTGAAATATAATACAGTGTGTCCGCAGAAACATTCCGGAGTTATAAACTGTTATAACTTCGCAGTCTGTTGCCGGATTTATACGAAACTGGTATCATTAGAAAGAGAAACCCAAAACGTTTTGTACCTACCTTAAAGACACTCGATGTGTGCTCCACGTATCACGCTGCAGACATCAAGGGGTTATTCCCACTCCGCCATTGGTGTCAATAAATTTTCACAGAAAACATGTCGTTTTGCATGGTCATCAGGTTTAAACTTATGCACTAATTGCAGTTTGTAGGGTTTAAATCGCAAGACTAGAACGTAGGCCTTGGAAACGGTGGATTTAGAAATGTTTAACTGCAAGCTAGCCCTACGCACAGACTTTCGAGCACTATGTACAAACGCCTCCCGCACCTGTTCTACAGTTTTCGCACTGACAGACCTTTCCTTTTAACACATACACATCCATGCTCTACAACATCTCTATACTACTTCAGAATCGCTTTGTCGGTAGGTCCGTCATGATGAAAATACCGTCTGAAAGCACGCTGTACTCTCACTACACTCCGAGTAAGGTGGGTGCTCCTGTTATGGCCATGTTCCTGATATGGCCACCCCCCCTATTGTGAGTTAGTTAACCAAAAAATCAGCTAAATTGCAGCAGCATCCAGTGAAAGGGCATCCTGGTATGTCACTTGATCGTTTTCCATCCAGTCAGGTTGAGCAATATGGCGTCAGTTGCCTGTTTTGCGGTTTTCATATGACCTCTTCTTATTTTTCTCTGGTAAGTCTCCTTTGTTTTATGCATGTTTTTCAAAGACTTGTTTCAAGAAAACCATCGTACTCCATTCAGTTTTTAATGTTCTGTTGATTAGTGTTGTAGTTGATTGCGTATCTTTTACGAGTTGTTCATAATCAAACGATTTTCGTGAAAGCTTACCTGCTCCTGATATGGCCATATCAAATGCACCATGGCCATATCAAATGCACCATGGCCATATTAATTTCATTTCACTTTCATTTTTTCACCTGACAAAATTACATGCCTTATAGCTGGGATTACGCAAAAATTTTGTATTTTAAGAAAAACAATTTAATTTTTTACGGAAAAACCTGTTTTGACTACATTTTTTAATTTTAAAAAAAGATCATGAAGTGTCATTTTTATTCATTTTATACCAAAATTATTTAATTTTAACACAACTGCGCTATCAAACTGAAAACAATCACGATTTGTAGAACATGGAACAAGGGTGGCCATATCATGTGCACATGTTCCTGATATGGCCACTAGGTAGACTTTTGGAATTTGGGACTTTTTGGACAATTAAAGCTATTTTTATGGGGAAAGGAAATTGTTTTAAGAAAGTCCATTAGACTGAAAACGAGTAAGAAAAAAGTGGTTTACATGTTGTTCAAAATGGCGACTAGATATATTCTCAAACCTTAGCATGGCCATATCAGGGACACCTACCTTACTATGATATTCGAATACACACCAACTACGTTCCTGTGGATGCGCCATAACCTAAATAACCCTCTAAATGCTGCAGAATTCACACAGACTTGAAAATTTAACATTCAAATCATTTAACACAATTTGCTTATATCCAACAATGCCTTAATGACATGCGAAATAGCGGAATTTTTTCTTTCTTCTTGTGCTGCCATCTGTTGTTTCGGGTCAACAATGATCAATTACGCATTTCCTGAAATTCTTTGAGCTGTTATTTCTAATGACACCGGTATGGATTTCGTAAAACACATAGTGACAGAATTATAGCAGTTTATAACCTCGGAATGTTTCTGCGGACACACTGTACTTGTTTGGAAGTCAAATATTATGTGCTTGAATCAATATAGTATGCTTTGGTGAAGCTAACTTCTCTGCTTCCTGTACTGTTGGAAGGCAAGGCAATGATTGTAGTTAGCTGGGTTTACGATTTTATTTTAATTAAGTAGTGGAATTTTCTTCAACATATTGTCATTAAAATGTAAGCTGTTTTATTTTATTTTTATTTTTTAAATCCACCACCAACAGAAGCATGCTTCCAATTACAGGTGGCTTACACAGATGTATACACAAAATACATAATAAGAGAGAGAAAAAACAACAACAAAACAAACAACACAAACAAAAGAAAGAAAGTACATGATGGTAATAGATGCCAGAATATTATAATATTACAGTTAATATAGTGCCAAATGTCAATATAATGATGCAAAATTATTTTAAAAACTTGAGTAAAAACATTATAAACACTTCTTCATAATTTAAATATCTAAGGAAATACAATGCTTTTTAATATTGTATGAAATTTTTCAATTGTTAAACTGAAATCCAATTGAGAATCACAGTTTAAAGACAGAGAGTTGTAAGTATTACACATAACAAACAATGGAGAGTTCTGGAAGAAAACAGTTCTAGGAATAGGAATAATAAAAGGTTGCCTATGACGTAATTCTTCTTTTTACATTGAACTGAAGCAATTTAAGAAAATCACAGTTATTCAATATACCATTGACAGTCTTATAGAGTAAAATTTGGCTATTTATTAATCGTCGAGATTTTAAAGTTTTATAATTAAATTCAAAAAGTAACTGATTATATGAAATTTGCTTGTCATAAGACGATACGTGATGTTTTTAAAAATATAAATAACGTAAAAATCTTTTCTGTATCCTTTCTATTTGCATCTGATGGGACTGGAACTGAGGTGACCATATTACAGACGCATACTCTAGCTTACTTCTAACCATAGTTTTATAGAGAGTATCAATAGTATTTATATTTTTTAATTCTTTTGTATTTCTGATTACAAATCCTAATTTTCTATATGCATCAATTACCACATGATTTAAGTGCATTTTAAAACATAAGTTGTGTGTAAAATAAATACCCAAATCCTTAAATGATTCTACTCTAGGTAACTTCACACCATTAATTTCATACGAATTTTGAGGAACTGTCTTATTTTTAGAATATGTCATAAAGAAACATTTATTAAGATTTAACAGAAGAAAATTATCGATACTCCATCTATATAGTCTGTCCAAATCATGCTGTAGATCAAAAACGTCTTGTTGTTTGTCAATGACTTTATACAATTTAACATCATCAGCATATAGTAAACATTTAGTGTGCAAAATCTGTTTAGGTAAGTCATTGATATAAAGTAGGCCTACAAAATATTGTATGTAGGCGTAATATTCAAACTCTATTTCAAAACCTACATAATTTTGAATCTGATATTCAAACGGTATTTCGATTGACTTTATTTCCAAATATAGAATAAAAATCGCCAGAAGTTTTGTGGTGCTAGTTACGTTATTCACACAAATAGGCCTATATGAAACAATTCCGCTAATTGCTCTATACAACAGGTAGCCCCTATGTGTGCACAGAAAACTGGGACTATTGCTAAAATGTACAAAGAACTTTAAGATTCCCTTGATGATACAGATTACTAGTGTTTATGGAAATATTCAATAATACTATAATTATGTTGCACGACGATAATAAAAAGTTACATTTTTAAATGCGAAATAACTCCCAATTTACGTTTTTTTAT
The DNA here is from genome assembly GCF_040183065.1 of Periplaneta americana. Lineage (NCBI taxonomy): Eukaryota > Metazoa > Arthropoda > Insecta > Blattodea > Blattidae > Periplaneta > Periplaneta americana. Next base: position 45,912,917 of record NC_091130.1, read on the forward strand.
GTGAAATAACACTGAAATTAACCACGTTTCATAGGGAAATTTAAGATTTTTATCCACCTTGAAATAGGATCCCTAACACTTCAAGAATAGGGATCAATGAGGTAGTATCAAGAAAGCAGGAATACAATTTCTTCTCATTTTTTTTACTCACATCATTACAAAATTTTTCTGTAACCTGTTGCATTTTCTTCACGTGGTCTATATTGCTCTCCGTTATTGCTGATAGCCACTACATCCAGAATTCACGAGATCAAAGTTGGCAAAAGTGCAGATGTACGGTACTTTAAATGTTTATAAAATACCTGAAATTGTATTGAAGTTTTTTGTTTAAAAAATGTCAAAGAATAACCTTGTATATTAATATTTTTTATTTATTTTGCTAATAATTAGAACATAAAATATAAAAAGAAAAACTTTAGCTCGTCCCTGAAAGAGTAGAACTCGTGCTCAGGGGTGGATTCCTGAATTGAAATTAAGAAGTATAATATAATACAATTTGCCTTATGTCTACTACGCAATGAGAATATATAAATTTAAATTTGCAATATTTCAATTTTTATAAAATCCTTACATAACTTTTTAAATTGAATACTAGAACTATTAGAATTGACAAGATTAGGATATTTAAATATAAATTTGTTATAGGCCTATATTATTGAGCATAAATTACTACTATGATTAAATACTGTAGCAGTGTTGCATTTTGGTTCAAAGAATCTTAAATAATTCATGCTTTTTGTTTCATAACTATGAGAATACAATTCACAACCATTTTGATTTTTGTGTATGAATTTTATTAATACAGTGTAATAAATTTATCTTACGTTAAGAACATCAAAGTCTAAAAACAATTTTTGAGATAAAAAATCCAATGGGTTTATGAATACATATTTTAATGATTTTCTTCTCTAATAAATAACGTGGATTAAAATTGGATTTAAACAAGCTACGCCAACCTATATAATTCCATACATAATTACCGATTCAAATAAAGTTAAGTATATTGTGCATAATTGACAAGTAATTCCTCAATAAAACAAAGATATATATTATTTTACGTAATTTATTACAAAGGTAATTAATGTGCTGGTTCCATTTTAAAAGATTATGCCAAAATACTTAACTTCAGAGGACTTCTTAATAATCGGACATTTACACTGTATAAGACAACAATTAGATCATAATCATCATCATCATCATCATCTTCATGGTAGGCTGTCTCATGGCCTGTTCCGACTCAGAGAATCTCTCCATCTGGTTACCGGACGTCCTACGTCACGATACCCTTTTGGATTATAATTTAAAACCTGTTTTGTTATAGAATTATTGTCCATTCTTTGTATATGATTTTACCAATTAATTTTATTTGTATATATTTTCTCTTTTAAATAATATATTCCTAATGTTTGTCTTATTTCATTGTTGCTCACTAGGTCACGTAAGGTAAGGGTACGATTAGCAGCCAATATAATTGCAGGACACCTATTATTAATCTTACTGGGAAATACAGGACCATCTCTAAGTTATATAATATTAAGATTATCAATTATAACCCAAATTGCATTATTAAATTTAGAATCAGCAGTAGCCATTATTCAATCCTATGTATTTTCAGTATTAAGCACCTTATATTCAAGGCCTGCTACTCTTCTTAGAAATTTAATTTCGCTTGTTTCAATTTTCCTAACATAAGATCTATTTAGAGCCCAGTTCTCGGATCGATATATCAACATTGGAACAGCCATAGGTGTTCCAGCGAATATAACCTGGTCATCTGCAAATAATATCGTATCTAATTTTAAATTTGCCAATCTAAAATTCTCATTTAATTTTTCTTTCCATTCGACAACGGCTGCGTCAATATATATATATTAACAGTCTTACTAATAAAAACTCTATATACAGACGTTTAACTGTCTTATACTTATACAATGAGTAGCTAGTTTATAAGTCGTGTGTAAATTCCTTACTAATAATCACTACATACGTCGTGTATAACAGTATAACTGTTACACAGCTACGTCATAGTTTCGTCATTACTTCGCTACGAAAGGTAATAGAATATCTGAGGTTCTCTACTGGATCCGGTAGAGCGCTCTAGTGTGGCGTGTTAAATATCGATAGTACAACTGGCTCTAATCGATTACCACACTACATTTTTGTCAAAGAGTACAAGCTACAGCAATATTATTCTAATAATTCTATGATCTTTGGTTTGTTCTTCTGTGGTTACAAGGTAAACATCATCATAAAATGACAGTCGATACGAACAGCTGTTAAAGGGGCGGCCATTTTTTTCCCATATACAACGCTTAAGGATTTTCGTGTATATAACTGCTGCAAAGCAATTCCCATTGTATAGTTACAGCCTGTTTATACGTCCATAGCTTATTCACGGTTTATTAGTAACGTTTTCTGTCTCAACTCTGCATAAGTCTCGTATAAAAAGTATACACGGTTTATTAGTAAGACTGTAAAAATAGAAGGGGATAATGGGCAGCCCTGCCTTACTCTTTGATTTATGATAACAACAATTAGAGTTATGTAATTTAATACTTGATATAGATGTAGGAGGTTTCTTACATTTTTCAGACAATGAGAAGGAATAATTATGATTTTATTTTCGTTGATAGAAAGATAATTTATGTAAAACATTTTTTTAAATTAAGTTAATTCCATTATTTGAATTATTATATGCATCATACCAGGTTTTTCCAACAAAAAGTTAAACTGTGTCATCTGCATATGATGTAGAGAAAAACTTTTGGTGTAAAAATAAACTCCAAAATGAGAGAATGAAGTATAAGGAAAAATAAATTTCTCTATACATTATATATCCTGGGCGCGACAACCCATAGAGGGTCAAGTTCAGCTAGTTAACTGCTGGGAATAATTTGTATGTGCTGAGACTCTTGTAATTTAGATATAATCTTTAAAAATTCCATTAGTGAAGTTACTACAGATCTATAGTCGCGACGCTGTTATTTCCGGCGTGACTCCGCCTCTTTGCTTACGTCTTAGGACGTGAAGGCTCTATAAAGTCTAGGTAGGTAGTATCGTTCGCCATTTTTGTTCTTTCGTTCCCGAGCTACCATACGAGGAATCTATTTGCCACACCGTTAAACATTATCATGTCGTAGCTCCTATGATAATAAATCAAACGCATTGTAATTCAGCAAATAATTGAGCGGCAAATAACGTCTTCGTGTACTTTCTGCGAACGCCAACGAAAGAGCCAAAATGCCTGGCGATTATATTAAGTATTTATCGAGCCTTAAGAAATGAATAACGTCTTCCTCAGCGAATCACAAGACGCACACGTTTAAATGTAGCAGACCTGCAACCCGATTGGCTGCCGGAAATTAGAGCGACGGGACTATAATTTTCTGGGATAAATAATTTCTATTATAATAAGAAATAATAGTGGCTATCTTCCACAAACTTAATACTTCCTCGTACAGAACTAAGAGTGTAAAAGTTTTGCAAACAAATTTCACGTATTGAGTTATGAAATGCTTCGTAAATTACAGGAGAAAAATTGCATTGTGTTCTTGAAACGCAGACAGCGATGTGCTTGGCGTTGCAGTAACAATGACACTGCAATATAACACGGAATCTGTCACACTCCACAGACTAATGCAACGGCGGAACAATGCACAAATGACGTCATCAATCTTCAGCAACAAACAGCTGTTGTGGTGTAAACTTACCTGCTCAACAATGGATTTGCCTTGTATCATAAACACATGTTTCCTACAAACACAATGCCTGTAATAATAATGTGTTCCGGCAATAAATCTTTGGGAGTTATAAAATTATTAAATTTCACTTTGTTCTTCCGAACAAAAGAGAACAATGACAGCATTCGATTTACAAGTTTTATACCATATACACGATAAAAATTTAACAATTTCTTCGAACGAATGCATATACAGGGTGATTCATGAGAATTTACCGTAACTTACGGACCTTATTTCCGAAGACATTCTGAGCAAAAAAAGTCATACAAGCATTTGCCCTATTCCCAATATTTACAGAGTTACACTAATTTGAATTTTTTTGTAAAATACCATTATTCTTTAGTTTTAAGGTAGAAGGAATGTTAGAAATAAAGAATGAACTGTTCAGGAGTATCATTTCTTTAAACAGCTAGTATTCTGAAGCTAAAAATGTGTTGTAATTATACTTTATTGTACTTTTGGGAGATTGAGGATATTTTCATTTTATTTGTATTTTGAAGGTAGACTTATTCCAACCCTTTTCTATTTTATTCTAACAATAGCAAAAGCTTTTATAGGTTATGTTTGTTTTTGAAGGTAGACTTATTCCAACCCTTTTCTATTTTATTCTTAACAATAGCAAGAGCTTTTATAGGTTATGTTTGTTTTTTGAAGGTAGACTTATTCCAACCCTTTTCTATTTTATTCTTAACAATAGCAAGAGCTTTTATAGGTTATGTTTGTTTTTTGAAGGTAGACTTATTCCAACCCTTTTCTGTTTTATTCTTAACAATAGCAAGAGCTTTTATAGGTTATGTTTGTTTTTTGAAGGTAGACTTATTCCAACCCTTTTCTATTTTATTCTTAACAATAGCAAAAGCTTTTATAGGTTATGTTTGTTTTTTGAAGGTAGACTTATTCCAACCCTTTTCTATTTTATTCTTAACAATAGCAAGAGCTTTTATAGGTTGTGTTCTCGAATTCCATAGTTGCTTTGTATAGAATTTTTTTTCTTCGATTTTTAACTATATAATTACATTTTTCTTACGCATTTATCACAAAATTGTTACAAATCATACCACTCTTGTGAATTCTTCAAGACTGCACATTAGAATGCGTAATAATTAAGCTGTAAAGAATCAAGTTCCGAAAATCGTATGATTTGTAACAATTTTTTTGATATGTGTGAGAATAACGTAATTTTTAGTTAAGAAATTGAAAAAACAAAATCTATACAAAGCAATTAACGACACATTTCTAGCTTCAGAACACTAGCAAATTAAAGAAATGATACTTCTTAATAGTTCCTATATTTGTAATATTCTTTTACCCTAAAAAAATGGTATTTTACTAACAAATTCAAATTAATGTAACTCTGAAAATATCAAGATTAGGACGCATGTTTATATGATATTTTTTGTTCAGAATATCTTCGGAAATAAGCTCCGTAAGGGACGGTAAATCCTCGTGAATCACCCTGTATACAGAGTGTCCCATTTATTTTCTGCAACTATTACAACTTTTTTGTTTGGATAGGTATTGGAATTTTTGTTTTTGAGAGTTATGTTAGAACGAGGGGCTAACATAAATGTAGATATTTGGTGCATATAACTACATTATGGTACAAGATACACGTGGCGTCATCATTTTTTCAAATAGCAATATATACTTTAATCATGTTACATTGATTACACACATTAAGACGAATTCAAAAAGTATCACAATGTCACCTTCCTAATCAATAACAACAATAAAATGCAAAATGAATTACATCAGAATGTGCCGTTTGTTGCGGTGCCCCATTCATCTTGTACATTAACTTACACAAAACGAAAGACGACTGACATCCGTACACGTCGTGTATTGTGTATTTGTTGTCTTAACATGTAAACAAACCACAACAACTGTCGACGCCACAATCCACGTACAGTGGCCTGCACGTTCTCCGGACTTGTCGTCACTCGACTTTTTCATGTGAGGAACTGTAAAGGACAGTGTGTACCAGAACATTCTGACAACACCAGACGACATGCAGCAACGCATTCGACAGGTTTGTATGTCCATTCAGCCAGCAACGTGCAGGGCAGTCATACGGTCTTTCGGGGAACGCCTTCGAATGTGCATTAATGTGAATGGTCACCATTTGAAACATCTTCTGTGACTCGCAAAGAATAGCATTATCACATTGGAAGTACGTTTTTGTTTTGTTTTGTTGTTATTGATTAGCAAGGTGACATTGCTATACATTTTTGAACTCGTCTTAATGTGTGTAATCAATGTAACATGATTGAAGTATGTAGTGCTATTTGAAAAATTAATATCGTCACATGTATCTTGTACTATAATGTAGTTACATACACCAAATCTCCACACGCATGTTAGCCCCTCGTTCTAACATAAAGCTCAAAAACAAAAATGCCAATATCTATCCAAACAAAAAGTTATAATAGGTGCACAAGATAAATGTGATACTCTATATCCGAAGCAGGGCGCGAAATTTAATGAACTAAAAAAATCCCTAAAAGTGATCTATAAAATGCGGTGTATAAGAATTATATGCGGAAAGAAAAAAAAATGTCCAAGTTGAGTGCCACGATATTCTAGGAGACATCCGAATTTCGTGCCATCACATACACGGGTATAAACAAATTTAAAGTTATGCAACATTTCCCTTTACATTTTTACACTTAAGACTGATAGCTACAGCTTCACAAAGAAGCTAAGATCGGTAGGCTCATGGTTAAGTAAAGCCACATGTTATATTATATATTTTGCTACATTGAAGTTTCTTTTTGATAAACTAAAATGAAGTTTCAAGGCATTAAGAATTTCCAAACCACGAAACTCGTGTTTACAGATTCTTATTAATAAAAACTGAATTTTTATGGGCGTAATTTGTCGAGGGTTCCGAGTACACTTCTCATTTTTAATGTGTCTCCTATCATCACTTAATTATTAAAAGCAGTTTAAGAAATTTGCTGTATTGCAAGCCGGAACAACAATGTTTATGGACTGAATTTCATATGACCATCCATTCGAGGTGAAAATAGAAAAGCATACAAGAAGATAAAGCATCCCTTTAATAATCCGGGTAGTTTTATGTTATTTTTGTTGAACTTGTGACGCCTGAGGACGATTTTTAGCCCGATGTGCTTTGAATGCTACAGCCAACAGAACCGGACATATTGAACATGACTCAAAGTGAAAGAGGCTTTGTTCTGAATGCTTTTCGACGTAGATTTTTTTTTTTTCATTTCTGTCTCTATGCTATTGGAACATATTTCAGATCCATATGTTTTGATAAAAGTGCATTTTCAAATATCTGAGAAATCCTATGTCCTAACCGATCGACCCAGTCTATGTGTGCATTACAAGAACCGCTCGATAGTATTCTGGGAACGGGTGTAACGGATCAAGCATTCGATATCAGCGTGTTGGAGTAGAATTCGTTGTACATACGTTGCTTTCCTGATAAAAAGATTAGAGGGTCTATACAGTCATGGAGAGAGGTATAAGCACAGAAGAACTCTAAACATTATCTTCATTCTAACGTTTATGTATCTAAAAATGTTGCTGTTACGACACCTATGAAATTATTGAGGATCATCAGTGCTGTTTTAGGCGTAATAGATCGACTATTGATCAGACTTTTTGTATTCGACAGATATTGGAGAAAAAAATTATAGTATAAGAGTACAGTACATCAGTTATTCATAGATTTAAAAAAGGCATATGACTCGATTAAGAGAGAAGTTTTATATAATATTCTTATTGAATTTGATATTCGTAAGAAATTTACTTACTTACAAATGGCTTTTAAGGAACCTGCAGGTTCATTGCCGCCCTCACATAAGCCTGCCATCGGTCTTGATCCTGTGTAAGATTAATCCAGTCTCTATCATCATATTCCACCTCCCTCAAATCTATTTTTAATATTATCCTTCCACCTGTGTCTCGGCCTCCCCAAAGGTCTTTTCCCCTCCGGCCTCCCAACTAACACTCTATATGCATTTCTTAATTCGCTCATACGTGCTACATGTCCTGCCATCTCAAACGTCTGGATTTAATGTTCCTAATTATGTCAGGTGAAGAATACAATGCGTCTAGTTCTGCGTTGTGTACTTTCTCCATTCTCCTGTAACTTCATCCCTTTTAGCCCCAAATATTTTCCTAGAAATCGTATTCTCAAACACCCTTAATCTCTGTTCCTCTCTCAAAGTGAGAGTCCAAGTTTCACAGCCATACAGAACAACCGGTAATATAACTGTCTTATAAATTCTAACTTTCAGATTTTTTGACAGAAGACTAGATGAAAAAAGCTTCTCAACCGAATAATAACACGCATTTCCCATATTTATTCTGCGTTTAATTTCCTCCCGAGTGTCATTTATATTTGTTACTGTTGCTCCAAGATATTTGAATTTTTCCACCTCTTCGAAGGCTAAATCTCCAACTTTTATAGTTCCATTTCGTATAATATTCTGGTCACGAGACATAATCATATACTTTGTTTTCTCGGGATTTACTTCCAACCCTATCGCTTTACTTGCTGCAAGTATAATTTCACGTTTTCCCCAATCATTTGTGGATTTTCTGCTAACATATTCACGTCATCCGAATAGACAACAAGCTGATGTAACCTTTTCAATTCCAAACCCTCTGTGTTATCCTGAAGATACCTAATGGCATATTCTAGAGCGAAGTTAAAAAGTAAAGGTGATAGTGCATCTCCCTGCTTTAGCCCACAGTGAATTGGAAAAGCATCAGATAGAAACTAGCCTATACGGACTCTGTGTCATTCCGTCTGGAGAAGTCTAAGAAACTAGTTCGATTAATTAAAATGTGTCTCAGTGAAACGTACAGCAGATTCCGTTTACGCCAGCTTCTGCCTGATGCTTTTCCAATTCCCTGCGGGCTAAGGCAAGGAGATGCACTATCACCTTCACTTTTTAACATCGCTCTAGAATATGCCATTAGGAAAGTCCAGGATAACAGAGATGGTTTGGAATTGAACGGATTACATCTGCTGCTTGTCTATGCGGATGACGTGAATATGTTAGGAGAAAATCCACAAACGTTTAGGGAAAACACGGGAATTTTACTTCAAGCAAGTAAAGCGATAGGTTTGGAAGTAAATCCCGAATAGAAAAAGTAAATGATTATGTCTCGTGACCAGAATATTGTACGAAATGGAAATATTAAAAATTGGAGATTTATCCTTCAAAGAGGAGGAAAAATTCAAATATCTTTGAGCAATAGTAACAAATATGAATGGCACTCGGAAAGAAATTAAACACAGAATAAATATGGGAAATGCCTGTTATTATTCGGTTGAGAAGCTTTCGTTATCCAGTCTGCTCCCAAAACAACCTGAAATTTAAAATTTATAAAACAGTTATATTACAGGTTGTTCTGTATGGTTGTGAGACTTGGACTCTCACTTTGAGAGAGGAACAGAGCTTAAGGGAGAACATTTTATAAATCAATAATTCTTATTCACTTGCATAGGGGAAACTCGGCTAATTCCGCACTACGGGTAATTCCGCAGTAGTGTATATGATTTTACTGCGGCTTTACAATAGCGTGAACGTAAGTTTTGAGAGGCTGTCAACAGGAGGTATGTCCTCTGTAGTGCTATAAAAAAATGAAGGCTATTGGTCGACACCTCTGTCGGCAATACAGTGAAACATCGAAAGTTGGCTGTTTTTCGTGTTTTGCCACACAGCTGTGAGGAAAGTGAGCAATGTTACATATAAATTGTTCCTTTATGTTACTTACATAATTGTTTACAATTGCGGAATTAGCCAAAACCTATTGCGGATTTATCCGCACTGTTGCGGAATTATCCGAGTTGTTCTTTTTCAACTGTATTCAATGTACACTAAATATATTTGCATTTTAATAGATGTCCACACCTGCGGAGTAACGGTCAGCGCGTCTGGCCGCGAAACCAGGTGGCCCGGTTTCGAATCCCGGTCTGGGCAAGTTACCTGGTTGAGGATTTTCCGGGGTATTTCCCTCAACCCAATACGAGCAAATGCTGAGTAACTTTCGGTGCTGGACCCCGGACTCATTTCACAGGCATTATCACCTTCATCTCATTCAGACTCTAGATAACCTAGATTTTGATACAGCGTCGTAAAATAACCCAATAAAATAAAAAAATTTAGTAGGTCTCTTTATCTCATTTGGTAATGAAAGGTTTTGCCCATGTCTACACACCTTGATCATATTTTTCAATTTGATAAAAATATGATAGATTTACTTCTTAATATTGCGGAATTAGCCGAGTCTCCCCTACCTAAATTCGTCTTAATAACTATTGCAAGGATCTGATCGCGTAACTTTGCCAGAGCAGTAGAGTGTGAGATTCATGCTTTACGATGTTCAGATTGTATGCAATTACCGTCTGCAAATGAGAAGAACTCCGTGTATTAATATTTTTAACCGTACTCAATGTTTGACTGCCTGTTGATCTCTTATTTTTTTCTGGTATAAATAATAACAGAAAGAGCAAACTATGGTTACGAACACAGATAGGTGTGACGGCACCCAGTCGTTGTGCAATGACGGGTTCCCGTGTCTGCGGTCTGCACATCGGCCTCTTATAACAGAGAATTCCCATTTTTTATGGTGTTTAGAGTTAACTTTGCCACATTTCCGGTGGTGACAGCAGAAACAAATGCCTGCTGTAATAACGGAGTGGTGCTGCGATGCGGTGACAGCTTAAACTAATTGCATTATGTTCGTCACTCTCAGCGCCCAAGCACGGTAGCTGCGCGGGGACGACTCTTAACATGAAGCTATGGATTGTTTGTGCAACTTGCCAACTCGGGAAGAGTGCAGAGTAATTCGATTGGGTTCGACTGCGAGGGATATTCACGTCGTCTCTTTAGTTGAAAAAGGAATTATTTATGAGACGAGGTAAAGCGGAATTTGCAATTTAATTAATACTGAGAAAAAAGTATGACTTTCTTTCTAACTTTTTACTTAGTAAGAGTTGTAAATAACTATTATATCTTCAAAGAAATTAAAAAAAAAAGTGAAAATAAAGTGAAAGAAGAGGGAGATAAAAAGATTCAGCAAAATTCTCAAAATAAATACAAATTAATAAAAGATGTGAAACTACTTTGACATAGAGGAAAATAAAGACAGGAGCTGGAGAATGGAAAAGAAAGTACAGTAAAAACCTTGCTAAAACGTACCCTCTATAAGAAGAAAACCTTCACAAACAAAAAATAAATTTGGGAACGGATTGATTTCCTATGTAAAATAATACTTTAAAACGGAAAACTGCCTGACGCGAAAACGGAATCATTTTTGGGCACCATTTAGGTAAAAAAAAAGCCTGACTAAAACGGATAGTTTTAAGCATATCTGTTGCTAAATTCTTTCAAATATATATTTTGATGTACCGAAGTACATATGATATTTCCATGCAGATATTCTGCGTCATCATATGATGAAAGAGTAATGGAACGGAGAAAAATTCTTTCATCAAATTCTTTCAAACCATTTTTAGCTCTGCGACAATACTGTACGAAGCATGACATAATTTTCTGGCGACTGTACTGGAAGACTTTCGCTATTCTTTGTCAGGCGTTGGGGGTGAAGCTTCTCTAACCATGTCATAATTTTGTGTTTATTGTCAAGGTCCCGGGCAGGTTACTTACCTCCTGTACCGTTACTTCTTCCAAACTTCTTGCAATTTCTTTCATTTATTCTCAGTTTTGTGCTAACATGCCAATACGTTGATAAAGGACATTGCGAGTAGAATAAAACTGTGAACAATTGTAGTGCAGTGTCAATTTAGTTCCACATTTCCCTTTATTTATTCTGAGTTTTGTGTTAATATGCCAATACAGTGTTAAATAAAAGTGCGAATGAAGTAAAACTGTGCGATTTAATAAAAAAAAGCCTAGATGACCAGTTTATCATGGAAGAGTGGCTTCATAATTTTAATGGAGCAATGAAACGTCAAGGTCGTAAGGTCATAATGCTACCTGCCATTCAAGGATTGATTTGTCTAACGTGAAGTTAATCTATTTCAATCAAACACAACATCAGTTACACAACCGATGGATCAGAGCACAATTTACACTCTGAATTGATGTTAGACGCGAAGGAAATCCTACAGCGTTCCCTTAAAAAAATACAGGAACGAATGAATCAATACGAGAGCGACTATGGTCCGTCCCAGAGATCTGTAGAGTAACTTCACTCGTATGGGGGCGGAGTCTATCTGCGCCAGAGTATATTGCGGGCAGCATCAGCTCGAGGCCGCTAAGGAGTAAGATGCTCGTGGTAGAAGGTAGAGTAGAGTTCAGATAAAAACGATCCCCTTCCTGCAAGCGATTGCTAGCTTCGTTCAACCAACACTTTTCCCCAGAGCGATCATTGGCCCTAGCCTCCCTACATACCACTTGCTCAGAAGTCTTGTTTTATCTTTGTACTCTACAGATGCCTGGGACGGACTATAGATCAAAGCGAGAGCGACTAGATCAATACGAGAGTGGCTGGATCAATACGAGAGTGGCTGGATCAATACGAGAGTGACTAGATCAATACGAAAGTGGCTGGATTAATATGAGAACAACTGGTCCATTGCGAGAGCGACTCGATACCAGAGCGAGTGAATGAATATAACAGCGAGCGAATGACTACGGGAACGGGGAATGAGTACAAAAGATGTGAATGAGTGCAAGAGCGATGAATGAGTGCAAGTGCTGTGAATAAATACAAGAGCGCTGAAAGAGTGCAAGACCGGTGAATGAGTACAAGAACGGTGAATGAATACAAGAGCAGTGAATGAGTGAGCGAGCTGTGAATGAGTAGGAGATCGGTGAATGAGTACAGGAACGGGGAATGAGTACAAGAGCGGTTGATTGAGTGCAAGAGTGGTTGAATGAGTGCAAGAGCGGTGAATGAGTACAAGACCGGTGAATGAGTACAAGAGCGGTGAATGAGTGGGAGAGCAGTGATTGAGTGCAAGAGCGGTTGAATGAGTGCAAGAGCGGTGAATGAGTACAAGATCGGTGAATGAATACAAGAGCGGTGAATGAGTACAAGATCGGTGATTGAGTGCAAGACCGGTGAATGAGTACAAGAGCGGTGAATGAGTAAGAGATCGGTGAATAAGTAAGAGATCGGTGAATGAGTAAGAGATCGGTGAATGAGTACAAGAGCGGTGAATGAGTTCAAGAGCGGTGAATGAATACAAGAACAGTAAATGAGTAGGAGAGCGGTGAATGAGTAAGAGATTTGAGAATGAGTACAAGAATGGGTAATGAGTACAAGAGCGGTTGATTGAGTGCAAGAGCGATTGAATGAGTGCCAGAGCGGTGAATGAGTACAAGATCGGTGACTGAATACAAGAGCGGTGAATGAGTGGGAGAGCGGTGATTGAGTGCAAGAGCGGTGAATGAGTACAAGAGCGATGAATGAATACGAGAACGGTTAATGAGTACAAACCGCTGAATGAGTAGGAGATCGGTGAATGGGTACAAGAGCGGTGAATGAGTGTGCGAGCGGTGAATGAGTAGGAGATCGGTGAATGAGTACAGGAACGGGGAATGAGTACAAGAGCGGTTGATTGAGTGCAAGAGTGGTTGAATGAGTGGAAGAGCGGTGAATGAGTACAAGACCGGTGAATGAGTACAAGAGCGGTGAATGAGTGGGAGAGCAGTGATTGAGTGCAAGAGCGGTTGAATGAGTGCAAGAGCGGTGAATGAGTACAAGATCGGTGAATGAATACAAGAGCGGTGAATGAATACAAGAACAGTAAATGAGTAGGAGAGCGGTGATTGAGTAAGAGATCGGAGAATGAGTACAAGAACGGGGAATGAGTACAAGAGCGGTTGATTGAGTGCAAGAGCGATTGAATGAGTGCAAGAGAGGTGAATGAGTGCAAGACCGGTGAATGAGTACAAGAACGGTGAATGAATACAAGAGCGGTGAATGAGTGGGAGAGCGGTGATTGAGTGCAAGAGCGGTGATTGAGTGCAAGAGCGGTGATTGAGTACAAGATCTGTGAATGAGTAAGAGATTGGTGAATGAGTACAAGAGCGGTGATTGAGTTCAAGAGCGGTGAATGAATACAAGAACAGTGAGTAGGAGAGCGGTGAATGAGTAAGAGATCGGTGAATGAGTACAAGAGCGGTGAATGTATAGGAGATCGGTGAATGGGTACAAGAGCGGTGAATGAGTACAAGAGCGGTGAATGAATACGAGAACAGTTAATGAGTACAAGAGCGCTGAATGAGTAGGAGATCGGTGAATGGGTACAAGAGCGGTGAATGAGTGCAAGAGCGGTGAATAAATACAAGAACAGTAAATGAGTACAAGAGCGCTGAATGAGTAGGAGATCGGTGAATGAGTACAAGAGCGGTGAATGAGTGCAAGAGCGGTGAATGAATACAAGAACAGTAAATGAGTAAAAGAGGGGTGAATGAGTAGGACAGCGGTGAATGAGTACAAGAGCGGTGAATGAGTACAAGCGCGATTGAATGATACAATAACGAAAATTTGTCGGATTTTTCTCACCCATGTAAAAATCAAAAGGAGAAAATGGGCTCTTCAAGTAACCTAACTGTTCGTCTTAAGCGACATTTCTACTTGTACAATTATGTAAGTTAAGACTTCCACTACGCACGCAGACAGACGTTGCTCAAGACTGTTGCAGATGCAGCTTGCGTTGCGTGTGTCTCATTTCCACTTGTGCATTGTACATTGGCTGCGTTCTTGAAGAGACAGTGTTGAGAATGTCTAGTGAAGAGGCTGGCGCTGAAATAGCTGTTGCTGTTTTAATTATCGTGAATGACTACAAGACACGTAGGAGAAAAAGGAAGCATTCGTGCAGGGTAAACAGATTCCTACAAAGGCGGACAGCCAATTTGGGCGTTTTAGTTAGAACATGTTACATTGACCCCAGTAGCTCTGTTTAAAAACTTTACTAGAATGTCATCTACTAATGACTGGTGTTCAGTTTTCCCAATTCGTTTTCCCCAACGTTTCAAATTCTCGACACAATCTGAGTTCCAATGCTAATTTTTTTCTTCCACTTTTCCCATTTCATTTCGTTCAATTCTCTTTTCCCACTTCATTTGTCCCAATCTTTTTTTTCCTAATTTACATATATACTATTACAACGCACTTGACATTCTGATATATATTTCCATGATAATGAACGGTATTTTACTGAATTATCATAATTTTTGTATAAAATTACTACCAATATGATGACCGAAAATTTTAATTCTCGGGGCAGGAGGAGACTTTTACGTATTGATGGATATTTATATTACAAACATTTTGAAACCCATGACATTTGGGACACTTGCATTATTGGCGGGAATGAGGACAAATTGAATTTAAAGAATTTATCTAAATCCTATAATAACGCAACTGATGAATTGTTTATGTTTGTAAATTGAGGTAATCTACTTGGTGTGTATTGTATAATTTTGCATAGCTGACCTGATAAACTGTTTATGTTCGTAAATCGAATTAATTGCTATATACTGCACATTTTATATAGGTCAAACTGATAAATTGTTTATGCTTGCAAATTGAATTAATCTGCCTGCTATATATTGCACATTTTTGTAGAGCCACTAGCGTAGCTCAGTCGACAGACTAGCTAGCTTGCTGATCCCGAGCTACGTTAGGGCTTGGGTTAGATTTGCGCTTGGGTTAATTACCTACGTAGTTGAGCTTTTTCCGAGGTTTTCTCCAACCGTAAGGAAAATGTCAGAAAATCGATTGGCGAATTCTCTGCCTCACTTCATCTCGCCAAAAATTTGTACAACTCATGACTTCTTCTATATTTTGAAGCTTCAGTGCATGGGAGGAGTGATAGTAGGAGGAAGAATAATAAAATGCATAAGATTTGCTGATAATATGGCGTTGTTAGCAGAAGAGAATATGATACTAAAAGGTATGCTACTGGAGCTAAATAACAGCTGTGAGCAGTATGGAATGAAGATAAATGCAAAGAAGACGAATAGCATGGTCATAGGAAGAAAAATACACAAGATAAACTTGAGAATTCTAAATGAGACAGTAGAGCAAGTGGAAGCTTCAAATACTTTGGGTGTACTATTATAAGCGGTAACATGAAATGCTACCAGGAAGTCAAAAGGAGGATAGAAATGACCAAGGAAATTTTTAATAGAAAAAAAGAGCATTTTCTACTGACCTCTGGAAAAATAACTGAGGAATAGACTAGTGAAGTGCTTTGTATGAAGTGTGGCATTGTATGGTTTAGAAACATGGACATTACGACGAAGTGAAGAGAAACATTTTAAATGTGGATAAGGAGAAGAATGGGACGTGTGAAGTGAACAGAAAGAGTAAGAAATGAAGCTGTGTTGGAAAGAGTGGTGAAGAAAGAATGATGCTGAAACTGATCAAAAAGAGGAAAAGGAATTGGTTGGATCACTTGTTGAGAAGGAACTGCCTATTGAAGGATGCACTGGAAGGTTTGGAGAAATAGAAAAGAGTTCGGTGTAGAAGAAGATATCAGATGATAGACGACATTAAGATATATGGATCATTTATGTGGACACGAAAAGGAAGGCAGAAAATAGGGAAGACTGGAGAAAGCTGTGTTTGCAGTGAAAGACCTGCCATTGGGCAGAACACTAAATTAAATACAATTAGTGCTAATATTAGATCTATGGAATACAATAAATGAAATGAAATTTAAAAAATGAAATTACAAAACAAAAGTTATTAACAAATTAATTTGCAATATAAATTATACTGGAAATTAATATTATTTCCTACAGAATCAATTTGACTGTCTGTCGGAATTATTTTTATTTTATTGGGTTATTTTACGACGCTGTATCAACATCTAAGTTATTTAGCGTCTGAATGAATGAAGGTGATAATGCCGGTGAAATGAGTCCGGGGTCCAGCACCGAAAGTTACCCAGCATTTGCTCGTATTGGGTTGAGGGAAAAATCCCGGAAAAACCTCAACCAGGTAACTTTCCCCGATCGGGATTCGAACCCGGACCACCTCGTTTCGCAGCCAGACGCGCTGACCGTTACTCACAGTTATGGACCTGTCGGAATTATGAGTTACCCAGTAATATTATACAAAAAAAAATTAGTTTCCTAATTCTTATTCAGTTGGTCATTGGAACACGGCTTGCATGGAAGATATGTATATTATTTGCCTGGATGTGTGACGCCCACAAAATCTGGACTCTGGTCTACGCATTAAGAAATTCAATGGGTGTTTGTCTATTGTTGAATTCGTAATGAAGTAGCCTCAACTGTTTCTATCTGCCATTGAACGTTATTAATGGGCTTGGACAATGACGAAAGCTTTGAATACCCACCACCAAGGATGCAATCGTAATGCCTATTGTAAATGCATTTATAGACGCAAAATTATTCTATTTGGTAAACAGGTGAACGAGTCCATTCTGTTCTTGTGAGTATAGTGCTTTTGTTTCTTATTTTAGTGATTCCATGTAAATCCATATTATTTATAACGGTGAAATATGCGACTCGGTCTCTGTTAGTAGAACAACTGGCTACGGGCTAGAAATTCCCAGGGTTTAATATCTCGCCTTTCAAATTTGTGCTCATTTCTTCCTATTGAGTCCAACGCTGTGCAGTAACGGTTAGCATGCCTGACCGTAACTCGTTCCGACATGGCACAGTGGGCCAGAATTCAAATCTAGCGGGAAAAAATTAAATAAGTATGGAATATAATCTTAAATGATTCTGTTTTACTAAATAATGATTTCTAAGAGTTTATGGAATAATAATAAGCCAGTATGGGATGTTATCCTTAGTAATGAGCTATGAGTGCGAGTTTGAATAACTATTTTCATGGAGCCTACTAGGTACAATTATATCACTTGTTCTTTTCGTGAACTTCTAGTTTCCAATATTCTCTAATAGGAGAAGTCATCGTCTGCATCATCGTCCTCCTTATCGTCGTTCCTCCTCCTCCTCCTCCTCCTCCTCCTCCTCCTCCTCCTCCTCTTCTTCCAACTGCAGCTGCTCTTCGTCCGCTTCATCATCCTTTCCTTCTTGTCACACGCACGTCTTCACTTGTACTATAAGTATGGGTTTCCTTCAAAATTTGTCGCACTTCAGCGGGAAAGGAATTCGTCTTATTTTTTTTTTTTAACGGATAAATACTTGATATGATAGGATCAGGAGTTACAAGAAGATGATTTAAGATCTTATATTGTTTGAATTCGTGAAAATTTTCTTGAATAATCTTTACAGTACTTTCTATTGTTCTAATGTCTAGCTTCTTGGGTATACCTATAGGTAACACTGCACATTGTTTTTACGTTCGGTGATGTTATCTATTAAAAACTGTAATGCTTTCTCTGGTGTATATGGTCTTGGCAAAGTTGTAGATATATTATAGGCTATCTTATACTTTGATGTTCTTTTTGGAGTAATTTGTGGTGATTTGTTGTAGAACGTATGTTGCATCTCTTTTCCCTGAACCCCGCAAAGGCAATTGAGTAGCTAGAACTAATTCACTTTAAAAACGCTGATGTTTCAGAGACTGTAACCTACATGTTTAATTCTTGTTTTCACGGCACTTTCTTCAAACAATTTTTGAGGTCTACCTACTACTGAAACGGATAGAATTAAATCCTTGGACGTTTGGCGAGTTTTTATTTATTGTAGAACTCTTTCGGGAAATCTGATATCTTTTTTTTAAATTGGGGAAACATGAATTAAAGTGAAATTTTAATGGCAAACAGAGTAATTATCTCATGCCTCCATGTTAAGTTTTGTACCAGTGCACTTTATTTGAACCAGGTACCCAGCTTTGAAGCCGTTAGCCCTTTGAATTTACAGTATATTTAATTCCCTTTAAAATTTTCAGGTTTTACTAAAATATTGACAATAATTTATTGATGGAGATAAGAAAGAGTCTGGAGTAATAGGCAAGGAATGTGGGAAGAGTAGAGGGAAGGGAGGAGGAGGTCCGTGGTCCATTGATTTCACTAACCATTCCGAATCTTTATGCAAATCTTGTCCTTTTTCCTGGAGCACTGTTTCAAGCGTTTTTCTAAATTACTTCTAAATGTGCGCACAACTTTTTCGACACATCTTATAATATCCTTGGAACAATGTTGTATTTATAATTTTGTCACTACGAAATCAGTGAGAGTTTTAGTTGACCCTTTTTTAGTAGTGAACACCTCGTATAAGTCCATTCGAATCACAGTGGACTGGATATGGGGATCTACCCCTGAAATAAAAACGCAAATATAAAAAAAGGCAAGCAAACGCAAGCAAATCTTAACTTTCGTAATAAACTGTAAGGATTGATTTATAGCCTGATGTAGATTTTAAGGTGACACCTGGTGCAACATATTTTATATCTCTAATTTAAAACGAAGTAAAGACATAATTCCGCAATATTTTAAAGCTTTGTTTAACGCATCCCTGGTAATATTTCACGTATACAATTAAAGTATGAATAATGGAAATAGGAAGTACGAACCTTCTGTTCAAACTTCCATCACAGAAAGACACTTTTCTCCACATCAACAACACACAGATCACCCTCACATCACTTCCGCCATAAACCGTCTGGCGCTCGGCGCCCTGTTGGCATTTCGCTCGATATAAATTGATGGCATACAGATTTATGAAGATCAGTTTTAGTACTTCGAGACCATATAGCGAGAAAACGTCATTTAAAACATTAAAAAATTCAATATTTTCCTGCTAGATTTGAATTCTGGCCCATTGTGCATGAGTTCAAATCATGGTTGAGACAAGTTACCTGGCTGAGGTTTACCCGGAATTTTTCCTTCAACCCATTAAGAGCAAATGCTAGATAGTTTTCGGCGCTGGATTCTGGACTCATTTCGCTAGCATTATCACCATCGCAATTGAAAAGCGTCGCAAAAAAAAAACTTCATATTGAGAACAGGCGATAGTCAAATGCGACCAAGTGTCATTAGTGACAAATACTGACAATTTTTCTTCCTGTATTTCTATGCAACGAATCTACGACTACTCGTCCCTGCAACACCTGCAACAACGTCTACACAGGACAGACAGACAGATCATTTCAAACACGTTACAAAGAATACATCACAGCCCTATCGAAACTACAAAACACTTCCACATAATATGTAGAACACATCGCATATACTAACCACGCCTACAGAGACATCAACATAGACATGTAGGGTTGTATTCATAGACATTTCGCAGCACGCGCTACGAGCGTACTAAGCTAGTCCCGGCTATCCACTGGTTACTTGTACAGGATTCAAATCATATCGTATCGCTAACATTGGTTTATGAATACGAAAAACGCTGATCATCCACAGGTAGCCCGCGCTAAAAATGTCTAAATATTCAATCAAAAAGCCAGAAACTAAACACACTAGAACAATGCGAAATATGTAAACACACAAAAACATATCCAAATGAAATTCTCAACACACAACTCAGTTTCAGAACACACAATCTTTGACTCCACATTACACTACACAAACACAGTCCCACAGGAAACACAAACAGAAGGTGCCAAGACCAGCAACAACCAGTTCTGAAGATTGCAGATAACAGGCTGAAACGTGTTAACGAGGTAATGTAAAATTTAACACGAGGAAGACACATAATACGTATTCCAAACTAAATTTACTTCAATGCTGAATATCTCTACACTCTAAACCAGATGTCTTTGGAGCAGATATAAACAACGAAACGAAATGCAAGAAAACGCGGTTCACACGATACTAAATGTCTGTGTATGAATTAAGTGACCGACTACGTTTATATAACGAAAAGTGAAAAGTAAGGTACTGTGTCTTTGAACATACATTCTTGCATCAGTCACTAGTTGTACTGCTGTCGTCTGCTCAAACACCGCACAGATGCTAGACGCAATATATAATACCTTAACGTTGTCTATCAACTGATATCTTTTACCCCGAACTCTTCTCCCGTTCACCATTTCTTATTTGTACTCTATGTATATTATATTCCTACTCACTAGTCCCCTACAAATATCGCAAATTAACAAATTAGGCCTACACCAAAACAAAAGGAATCAGTCACTGCACTCACACACCTACTGGAACTTATGGCAGAAATAATCTCATATATGTAAATATATTTTTATTCTTATTTATGTACAATGGCTGGAGAGGGCATCCTGCGCGTATAAGCTCCTAAAACCGCCTCTGGCTCAAAGCCAGAAATGTCAATAAACAACAACAACGCAATAGAACTGTAGTAGTGGGCGTGTCTCTGAATATCGTCTCATAACCAGGATATGCACGCGCTAGTGTCTACAACGCTCTCAGCTAAGTAATGACTCGCCAACCAATGGGAGCGCAGCGATAATATGAGATACATTGAGACGCTTGTTATAATCTGCTCCAAAGACATCTGGTATAGAGTGTAAAACATGTTTATGTCGTTTGGTCACTTATTGCGTAACTCCGACCAATTATTAAAAGTTCTTCGTGTGTGAAAGGTAATAATATCTGTTAGAAAGCTCAAGCAGCAAGTAAAATTCTAGTATCTCAATAAGATCATGGATCAAATGTTTTCTTAATTTATCACAATAAAAGTGGAATGCTTCAAAATTTTACGAGTGAAGACTGGTTTTGTTAGCCAGGGACTTTACATTGTAATTTATATATGTATTCTTTGTTGGTGTACGTTTACTTGCCAACTGTTACAACATGTGGTCTACTAACTTCACTTTATTTTAAACATATATTTTGCTTTTATATACAACAAAATATACTCGAATTCACCCTTGAAATTTTTTTTTGAATTTGTACACGCTTTTACAAAGCTATTCATGTAGCTTCTTTGTAGGAAAACTCAAACCATTTTAAGAAGGGGTGGCACCACTTTCTCACATTCTTTCAGTCAATCTTCTGTAGAAAGGTAAGAGGCTAGGGTGTGTCTTATTCATTGTGAGAACTCTGACAGGCAATTCACTCTGGCGAAAACTATAAATGGAAATAGTAAGCACGATGAGAAACGATTGCCATCAACCCTTCTAGTCAATTTAAATTGTACTAACGTGGGACTGAGGCTTTCCTGTGTAAGACTGATATTAACTTTCTCTATATAATATAATAATTATTTATTTTCTACTCGGTTATTTTCACATCAGCGTTAATCATATTTTGTAGATGACAGTAACAGATGATGTTGCTTAAACTATTAATGTTATTGGCTTTTATTGCAACTTCGACACCAGTTTTGTTGTTTTAACAGGTGCACACAATTTATATAACGTTTTTATATAGCTGTTATTTGAATATTTTCCTTCGTGTTATGGACAACAAAACATATTTTGTTTTCACTTGTTTGTCGTTTCAATGCATTTCTTTTTACATCAACATTATTCTTCGTTAGTATAATAATGTCACACTTTCATCATTAACCATTATGCAGTCGCGATTAATTTTGTTACATTAATAGTCGCGCGGGGTGATGCTGACACCTCAAATACAATGGGTTCTTATGGGCTATTTTTTTCATGAACAATTAAAATATCGCTCTTTCTTATTTATAAAACTATATGAAATACTTTAATAGCAATCACAATGTTAAAATTATTGTACAGTAATGGTAATATTTAGTGTTGTTGGATTTAATCGACTAATCTAATGGATTAATCGATGAATTTCTGTTGTAAGCTTAATCGATCAAAAATATTTAATCGAATAATAGAGTCGATTAAAATTAATCGGTTGTAGCAGATATTAATTATTATTTTGTTAATACAAACTCATACTAAAAATTCCGACAATATTTTTCTCTCGGAAATTGCTTACTTAAAAGCACAATAGTACAGTTATTTTCTAACTACAAAGCAGGTAGCGTAGGAAAAATCGTTGCACAAATATTTCAGAGAGAGATTGAGATATGAGAACAGTGACCTAGTCTACCTCTATTGAAAGTTGTAACACAATGCGAAACCCTTATTAACTTTTATGGTCTTTCAAGAAAACTTCCACCTTGTTGTCAGCTCATCTTCCTAGCATATGAAATATATATTTTTTCTGGGATTCATCCCCCTCATCCCTTGTAAAATAGCCATGTCCACACTGTGTGCAAGTGAGAGCGTAACTATCTTGTCTTTCTATAAAATCTGGTAATTGGATTACAGTAAGGACCAGCCTTCTCTTTCGATGGCTGTACTTTTATAGTTGCAGTACTGAGTTTGTACATGAAGGTTGGGTGTGTTTAGTTTGAGAAAGAGAAAAAAATCAGTTTTCTGTAGTTTGTGAGAAGTGTAAACTCCGTTATGTCTTAGGAGAATTTGGGAGGTAAACTCGGTGAAATGTTTGGATTTAAATTGAACGATCGTGGAGAAGTCCTTGACAGAAAAAAAAGTTTTTTCGTGTTTAGTGATGTAGGAAACATTGTTATTAAACGCAGAGCGGCACTTAAATCGGAGCATGTGAATGCACTCACATATTTTTTAATGAAGAATGAAGCGGTATTAACTAGGTAAGTCTTCATACTCTTTGTTAATTAAGGTTGTTTCAATAATTCCCGGAGAAATTTACACAATAAATTATAAGTCTCATAATAAATATATTAGTAAATAATTAAAATAGTTGTTTTGAAATATAACGATACAATATATACAGATATACAACAATTAATACTTATGCTTATCACCGAACACGAGTTAAATTTAACAATAATTGTGTATTACAGTATATAAAAACATTTTTCAAATCAATCAAAACTCGATTAAATCTATCGATTAATCGAGGAAACTGAAATAGTTAATCGATTAAATATTTTGTTCGGTCAACAGCACTAGTAATATTTCAATATTGGTTCATGTGTAATATTGGAATGTCTATTTACTCCTTATCATAACTTATTTTTTATCTTCTTTTTCAGACCACTTTCTTGATTTATCTGTGCTCACAGTCTTTACTTAACATCTATTGTTATTTTTTTTTACACAAGTATGTTCAGTTCAGTCACCGTCACTTGAGCGCGGGTTGTTTGCGTCACCCCACACCACATAAACCGTTATTATTATCTCGAGTATGGGAATTCCGATTTCAAACATGTTTATGGTTATTGTTGCCTTACCAATTCTAAGAAAGGTACTGAAAGTTTCAGAAGAACAGGTTTACTCAAAATGTATAGTCGCGACGCTGTTATTCCCGGCGTGACTCCTCCTCTTTGCTTACGTCTTAGGAAGTGAAGGCTCTATAAATTCTAGGTAGGTAGTATCGTTCGCCATTTTTGTTCTTTCGTTGCCGAAATACCAGATGAGGGATCTATTTGCCGCACCGTTAAACATTATCATGTCGTAGCTGCTATGATAATAAATCAAACGCACTGTAATTGAGCAAATAATTGAGCGGCAAAAAACGTCCTCGTGTGCTTTCTGCGAACCCAACGAAAGAGCCAAAAAAAGGCGGGCGATTATATTAAGTATTTATCGAGCATTAGGAAATGCATCAGCGAAACACAAGACGCACACGTTTAAATGTAGCCGACCGGCAACGTGATTGGCTGCCGGAAATTAGAGCGACGGGACTATAGTTAATACTGTCTTCGCGCTACGAGTTGGCGCGGGGAGTAGATAGGCGGGACGGGGGAACTTTACGCTACGCTCTAACCTGAAAACTTCGGTCCACTTACTTGGCTACAAGGGAACGGAGTCAGACATAAAAGATTCCGCATCTTCGGTGCTGTCGCTATGACTATCATTATCACATTTTTCAAAATTTCTGGAGTATGATCTGTCCATGATAATCGTCTGTTTATGTTCCAGCCGTGTACATTAATTCGAATCTCTCAACAAAGCCATTAGCCCCACCGCCCCCATCCTGATGGACAACAATGAGTGTTCTGGACACATTTACTGTAGTCAAAACTAACATAACATTTTTATCCTGCAAGCACTTGGGAAACGTTAAATTGGTAGGCCTATCTATCCGCATTTCGTCCAGATACAAAATCGGTTTTTCCACTTTCCTAAGCTTTCTTATTTGCTGTAGATATCTTCACGTATTCTAATTTACAGTGTTTTCCTCAATTTTTTTGCTGCACACTTCTTCCACCTGAAATCCTTTTTCTTCAGTATTCGTCTTAATGTTGTCTTTCATTTCAAATCAATTTTCCCTTGTGAAAGGGTAGAAGCTCGTTGCAGCTTGGTATTTTTTTACTTGTTATTTAACGACACTGTAATAACTACTAGCTTCTTCAGTGTCGATTGAATTGATGATGGCGAGATAGTATTTGGCGAAATGAAACCAAGGATTCGCCATAGATTACCTGACATTCGCCTACCGCTTGGGAAAACCTCGGAAAAACCCAACCAGGTAGTCAGCGCAAACGGGAATCGAACTCACTCCCGAGCACAACTGCAGATCAGCAGGCAAACGCGCTACCTCCTCAGGTACGACGATGGCCCTGTTTCTTTTTCAAATAAAAATTCTCAATTATATCTTTTTTGTCAAAAAATTCTCAATTATATCTTTTTTGTCAATCTCCCGTCGAAGTCATCTATATTGTTCTTGTGGATAGATTAGAGTACTTTTCTACCTTTGCTGTAGGTTTCGTAAGAGGAATGCAAAGGCACTGTTCTTTTTCTTCATCACAGAATTATTTTGCACTTCTAATAATATTCCTTTCTTCGCTATAGATTGTCAATCCTTGTTTCCTCTTTGTCGACATATTTACAATAAACAAAAACTGCTATAAACCTAAATAACAGTATACAATAACATAAATTCTATTAACTATATTATTATCAACACTATTAACACGAAAAGCAAAGGATAACTAAATCAATACAAGAATTGTGGTATACTGAAAACAATTGTCTTGATGAAACTAATAAAACACTACAGTAAAAACCCCACCATTATTTTCACAAAGTCGCAAAGACCCATAGACACGTGCAGTAGATGTTTGTGAAACAGGAATATTGCAGTGAACAGCGCGGTGCGCATGCGCGACTGTTTCCCCTCCGCCCCGTCTAAGTACTTCAGCCGCCTTCTCCTGGCGTGACAACAGTAGTTCCGTATATGTGACTGAGGTGTTGATAACACCCGCGCGATTACTTAAGGGTTAAATAATCGAGGGCAGTATAGTGAAGCATTTCTATCCGTTCACCTTTGATTAGTCTTATTATTATTCCGCGTTTAAAACCTGGTCTGAACGATTATTACATTATTCTCTGCGAGTTCTTACATCTAAATAAAACTCTTTATTTCGTGTAAAGTAATATAATATAGCCTAACAGACTTTGTATTTCGTGTGATTTTACGTCAGTGTGGATGAATTCATATTCAAGTTGTCATCATCATCATCATTACCATCAACATCTTCTTCTTCCTTTCTTCTTCTTCTTCTTCTTCTTCTTCTTCTTCTTCTTCTACATGGTAGGCCAGAAGGCCTGTTCCGGCTCAGAGAGAATCTTTCCATCTAGTTCTAGGTCTCTAGGATGATCATCATCTCTATGACCTTTTTGATTTACAATGTATAAGCATTTATTTATTGTATTCGATTCCATTGGCCTTATGTAATCATGCCAGTTATTTTCATTTAAAAATATATATATATTTTTTCATTTAAGTTAAATATATTTACATTATTACGATGTACCGAAGTACATACGATATTTCCGTGCAGAAATTCTCCGTCATCATATGATGAAGGATGGGTGGAACAGAGAAAAATTCTCTCCGGCACCGGGATTTGAACCCGGGTTTTCAGCTCTACGTGCTGACGCTCTATCCACTAAGTCACACTAGGTTCCCATCCCGATGTCGGATCGAATCCTCTCAGTTTAAGTTCCAGCTCTTGGGTTCCCTCTAGTGGCCTACCCTCATGCACTGCGTCATAGATGACAGTGGCACAAGTCCGTACATGTCCACTCGTTACGAGTGACTAACGTCGGATCCCGGCCACTTAGTCGTAACGAGTGCACCTCAGCACATGTGTGGACATTGTACCACTGTCATACATCTGTGACGCACAAAATTGTAACAGTAAGATTTGAAAATTTGAAAGCAAACAATTGGAAATGCTACGTGACAACTTCTATGAGAACGAGCTTAATATTTAAAATTTTAAAGCTCATTGTTGGTATCGTGAAGACATAACAATATTATATTTGTAACTATGGATTGCCGATCATTATATTACACCAATAGTATTAAAGCACGATTATTAGCAGATTAAGCACCGAAATAATTTACTTTTATTTACTATTGTTAGTAAAGATAGTCATTGTTTCAAATATTTAAATTTCATACACATTACATTACAATTAATTAGAAAACTGAAAATAAAGAAGAAATATTGCTTTAAAATGACTAAAAAGGCATTTATTAGTGAGAAACACAAAAGACAAATAAAACATGATAGAAGACAAAATAAAAATTGGCCCTTTAACTTTGATTTATTCCAAGTCACATTTATATCTATGCAAATAATGATTTATTTCCACTCAGTAAAAAAAGGCATTTTGCCAAATATCCAGGCTGTAGAATAACATTCGCTGTTCCAAACTATACATACTTCTTGTTTCAAAACCCTATCTCGACTGTGATAATTGAGCTGGTCGCCTGAATACCAGGAATCGTACGGTAAGTATAGCGTCAGTTGAATAGCCCGAGTACCTGGAATAGTGCGTTGATCTTCCCGTAAGAATCTAACAGAATGGGGTAACTAGACATTGGAGACCCATAGCACTTTAATAGCACCCACCAATTTTCCCGTCTCTAAATAAGAGATTAAAAATCAATAATCATCGAGAAGGAATCCAGGAGAACCAAGAAAATGTCTGAGATCATAAGAGTTGCAAATCATTGATGTAGGCTAAAATATTCTGAGCGTTAATGTTATTGTATTATGTGATAAGATTAATGCCCTTACGCCCCTTGACCTTGTATTAATGTATTCTAGGTCCTGTAACTTCATACGTGTTGGCGTAATGGCGTAGAAAACTGAATGACACATAATAAGGAAGCTATAAGCGTAAGTGTTGATTTCAATATTGCGTGTGAGAAAACAATCATTGCCTACAGCGCACTTCGTGTTCCACATATAGCACCCTGTTCAGAGTTTTCCCAAATCAATGATGATTATTGTAATGCAGCTCAAGATCAAGTTCAAAACATTTAGTTTAACTCACAAAATTCTGGAGACAGTTAATAAAAAATTTACAAGTTGGAGGGATTTTCTGTGATTTATCCAAAGCATTTAACTGTATAAATCATAAAATGCTGCGAGACAAATTAGATTATTATGGAATTAAAGGCGTTGTACACAAATGTTTTCACTCATATCTCATAGATAGGAAACAGAAAGTTGAAATCGATACAACTATGAAATCTACCTCGTCATGGGGAACTATTAATAATGGAATTCCTCAAGGATGAATATTAGGTCCCCAACTTTTTCTAGTGTTCATAAATGACATTGCCCCCCTCCCCTAATAAAAGATGTAGGTTATTCCATATTATTTGCAGATGACACAAGTATAATAATTACAGCCAATAATTCCAACACATTCCAATCTTCAACAAAGGAAATTCTCTTCAAAATATGACTGGTTCTCAGTCAATAAATTAGTATTAAATTGTAACAAAACTAACATAATTCAATTTAAATCCTGTCCAAATTCAACCTCACAAATTTCTAGCGCAATAATTAACAATAGATCCCTATTAGAAACAACAACAAGAAAATTTCTTGGCTTAAAAATCGATGTGTTAAATTGGAAAAATCTTATTAAAGAAATTACCCCCAAACTAAATTCAGCATGTTGTGCTATTAGATCTATGCAAAAGATAGTAAATATCAATACCTTAAAAACAATATACTTCCCATACTTCCACTCAGTAATGAGTTTGGAATAATATTCTGGGAAAATTCCAGCATATTCCTATTACAAAAAAGAGTAATTAGAATGAAAGTAGGTACCAAATCTAGGGAATCGTGCAGGACTATTTTCAAAACACTTCAAATAATGCCCATGGCTTGTCAGTACATATATTTTTTTTCATTATTAATCTTTGTCGTATGTAATCGTGAAAAGTTTGTAACTAATTCAACAGTTCATAGCATAGCCTAAATATACGTCAAAAAGTGACTTTCACACTCCATCGGCAAGTTTATCGTGCTATCAAAAGGAGTGCTTTATATGACAGTAAAAATTTTTAATAGCCTCCCTATCGATATAAAGAATGAAACTCAAAACATATGTTTTTTATTTAATATTTTAGGAGTAAAATTCGCTCCGGCGCCGTGGATCGAACCCGAGTCCTTGGTTCTACGTACCAAGTGCTCTGACCACTGAGCTACGCCGAATTCAATCCACAGCACCGGATTGAATTCTCCTCCTTCGATGTTTCCCTTTGTGGCCTGACTCCAAGTTATGCATATATATATATATATATATATATATATATATATATATATATATTGACGTGTATCCAAAGTCAACTGCAATTATACTAGGAACGCACTCAGCTGATTTATGAAAATCATGACAGTGACAGATAGATACTGAATCCGTTCTAATAGTTGCATTCAACTGGTTGATATTTAAAAAAAAAAAAAAAATAAGGAAAGACTTATTGAAATATGTGCTTACTGATGGAAGGTTAAAAATATAATTTTTTATAGCCTAGCTTAGTTTTAGATCAAAAGAATGTAGGAACATTTCGAGCTTACAAAATAAACTCTTACAGTTTTGATAGCATTTGAAAACTCGTATTTATGCAAAATAAGTTTCCAGTCTATTATTTCCATCAAAACAAAAGCGAGAAATCTCCTTGAAATTGGAAATGATACAATTTTGTGCATATTGAATACAGAGCGAAGATTTGAGAAGCTACTTTATCAAAAACATACACATTTATAGCATTAATTATTTTATGCTCGACCATGTCGAAATGTAGTAATTATACACCTGGTAGCAGTCCTTTTATGTATGTCATTAAAGTACACCTATTCATTAAAGTTCAGGTTTTCGATTATTCTCGGATATGCAATCGAAAAATAACTAGGAAAATATCACGGAGGCTAGAAATCCAATACTGTCGCAGAAGGTTATGTTCTGTTACTATAATAATTAGCAAAAGGTAAAAAGGTAAAGGTATCCCCGTAACATGCCATGAAGGCACTTGGGGGGGCATGGAGGTAGAGCCCCATGCTTTCCATGACCTCGGCACTAGAATGAGGTGGTGTGGTCGGCACCACGCTCTGACCGCCTTTTACCCCCGGGAAAGACCCGGTACTCAATTTGATAGGAGGCTGAGTGAACCTCGGGGCCGTTCTGAAAGTTTGGCAACGAGAAAAAATCCTGTCACCACCTGGGATCGAGCGTTAATTGTAAATAATATTCAAATAAATTCAATTTGTCATCTCGTTTTTCAATTCTAAATCAATTTCCAGGTTATATCAAGACTAATGTTCTCTAGGTTATATCAAGGTCAGTGATATTCGTGCCTCGGAAAAAATCAATACTTTCGCGTCTGCGCACATCTCACAATTCAGGTCAGCTCTGTTCATCACTTAACATAACCATAACATGAAAACTTATGAATAATTTCAAGTTAGAAATATGGTCGAGCATAAAAAGTCGTATGAAACTTGCCTATAATGGTAATCCAGATGCTCATATGAAAATTATGAAACGAGCGCAAGCGAGTTTCATAAACAAACATACTTGCGTCCTAATTACTACCATTATATGCTCGTTGCATAATGTACTCTTATCTCTAACTACTGAAATTTTTATTTTATTTTTATGTTCAATTTTGTTAATGTTTCTGAATACAACATAAATGTGTCAATAATGCATTTTTGTTGTATTTTGTAAATCATTTCGCGACCCATACTTTGGGAAACACTGCCTTAGGCGAAGTCTTCAGATGATACGACAACACCAAACCAGAAATAGAAGGAAATGAACATCACAACATCCTAAGACATCCTGTCTAAGACTCGCGTTACGGAATGCGCGCTGGTTCGAGTCCTCATGGAGGAATAAATTTTCTCATGAAATTTAGGCCAGTGTATGGGACCGGTGCCCACCCAGCATCGTGATGCACTTGGGGAGCTAAGATAGGTAGCGAAATCCGTTGCTAATACCAGTTATAAGGGCTAGGGGATCATCGTGCTAACCACACGATACCTCCATTCTGGTTGGATGATCGTCCACCTCTACTTCGTCATGTGGGCTTGAAGCTAGCAACCGGCTGGTCGGTCTAGGCTCTTCACGGGCTGTAGCACCACGGATTATTATAACATCACAACATCCCTTGTGAAAATGAAAAATAAAACCCTCAGATGACGTGGTCATGCACAAGAATGGAGGAAAATTGACGGCTTGGAAATTCATTGTGAACTCTGCAGCAGAAGCGTCGTAGCTTATCTTCCTGTAATAAGGTAATAACTTACTAATGTTAGCGTAAATGGAGATGAAGCGAAAATCGTTATACATATTTTAGAATAAATTTCAGTTTTATGCCGCCCTTATTGAAGGATTTCTCATAAAATACGTTAATTTTCGAGTACAAATTCGAACATTTCATGCTCATAACTCCAGGATAAATTGTCTCTTAGTTGTCACATTGCTGAGCGAATACACGTTGCTGCCTACCTTGCAGGGGACAGTCTCGAAATAGTATATAGCCGCTCTGTGTCGATATTTCAGCTACAGCTGCTGCATTGAGTTACACTGATTGGAGCTGCATCTCATTGCAGATGAACAAAGCTTTTGTGTCGGTCCGCAGATCTGTTTCTGAACGTGATAGGAATTGATGATACTCCAACGCAAGAGTGAGGTCTCTGTACAAATAAGAATTTATGTCAATAAAACCATCTACTGAAATATATTATTCCACATATTTCGTATCTAAAATACAGAAGAATTGTAATGATTTTTTGTTAATAAAATGTATACATTTAAGTACAGATTTAATCAAGTCTACAGGTCTCGAAATTTCTAACTTTTACATTTTTACACCAATTAATCTGAAACTTTGACCATATCGTGGCGTTGGTTTGACGAGGTTCTAACTGCTTTTTCCATACTTTTGAGTTACAGAGATTCAAAGTTTCAATTTATTGTAATATGAACATTTAGTTTCTAAATTATTGATTAAATGGCAAACTTACTAGTGTTAAATTGTATAGCACGTGTGGCTTAAAGCTGTTTCGGTGTATCCTTCACACCATCATCAGAGCCTACTAGATCCGGGCGTCATCTCGACATCGCTGCCTGTTGTAGGGGTGCGTTTGCGCGTTGAACAGTGGAGTCGAATAGTGTGTGTGTGTATATATATATATATATATATATATATATATATATACACAGAAATAATTTCTAATAGAAATTTCTTTATATTATTTTGGTTATTTTCTGTCTGGTATTGACAAATTCATTTGTTACAAATATCAGAATCACTGTAATTACAAGAGGCAAAAACATGCACGAACAAAATTGACATTATACTTAAATACAGATAAATCACAGGCTATCTTATTTGCGAATAAAAGATTAATCCCCGATATTAATAAGCTGGACCATCCTCCTGTGACCTTGAATAAATCCATCATTCCATTCAGTTCAACTGTAAAAAACATGGGAGTTCATTTTGAATCTAATCTTACCTGGGACACGCATATCAAACACATATGTAAGAAAGTATTTTCCGTCCTTCACTCATTAGAAAGACTACACCAGTATCCAACTAAATAAAAGCAGACGCTTGTACAGACTCTTATTATGCCTCATTTTGATTGTTGTGACGCTTTATTCAGTGATTTCAGGGTGGATTTATCCCAGAAACTGTAACGTGTCCATAATGAGTGTGTTCGTTTCATTTGTAATGTACGATACTACGATCACATTTCGCCTTCCTTCGATAAATTATCGTGACTCAGGTTATACGAGAGGAAAAAGTTTCATTCTCTTTCTCTCTTATACCGAATTTTGCACACCTCTGCCCCCTGTTACTTATTTGTTCGATTCCACAATCTTTCTCCCTATCATAACTTAAATACTCGGTCACAACACGATAACACGCTAGAAATTCCACTCCACACATCATCTCTGTATTCCTCATCTTTCACTGTTACTACTTCTCGTCACTGGAATTCTCTACCGCCTGAAATCGAGGGCTGCCGAACGTTGATTTCTTTTAAATATAAATTAAAAGAATATCTTGCCAGACATAATGCGTTGCAAATATTTAATGCAATGTATTCCACTGTGTTCATTCCACTTTTCATGTCATTATGCTGAAATCTGTGGTCTCTGCCTACCCGTCTCCACCGCTGACCTTGACTACTCACGCACAAGTAAACAAACACGCTCACGGACAGGAGAACGCGAATTCGATTATGCGCACTGTTCAAAACATATAGAGGTGAGACTGCCTGGAGAGAAATAAAAAAATAGTTTGCAGCCGCCAAATTATTCTTCAAGGAACGACCACTCATATAAATTGAGGGAAAGAAGACAGAGGACAGACACTGGAAAGTTTTCTTTTCTCAATCGTACTATCAGGGACTGGAATGCTTTACCTGCAGACTTACTAAAGGCTTTACCAACAACCAAAATGTATTTAAAAATAGGCTTAAGGACTTTACTAATAGACGGTAATTATACACAGTATTTACAGGGTGCAATTGATATTTTGTTATTGAAGTGTTGTATCAGTGAAGAATTATGTTGTGTCAGTGAAGTGTGTTGTGTAAGTGAAACGTGTTCCTGTTAGTGAAGCTTTATAGTTTATAGTGGCAGTGCAAAGTATTTGAACAGTGAAATGTTTTTGAAGTGTTAGTGAAATCAGGATAGAATCAGTGAAATGTGTCGTAGTTCCAGTGCAGTGAGTAAGTTGACAGCGAAATGAGTGTAGTGTATGAAGGTACTTATGCAGATATGAACATATCATACTCTTGGGTTTTAGTTCGAACTTAGGTTTATGATACAAATTAGATTTACTTTAAATGTTATTTAAGTGATCGTGCTTCATATAATTTAGAATGTTCTCTATTATTATTATTATTATTATTATTATTATTATTATTATTAGTAGTAGTAGTAGTAGTAGTAGTAGTAGTAGTATTAATTATTAGTATTATTATTATTTGTATTTTTTATTAATTGTATTTATTATTGTCATTATTGAGTGTAATTAGTTACCACTGCCACCGGGTATATACCCATTGCAGTGTGAATACATACATACATACATACATACATACATACATACATACATACATACATACATACATACATACATACATACAAACAAACTCGTAGCCATGCCTGTAGTCAGGGAACAGCAAACTTGTTTTTCATCGGGCAACAAGTTTCGGTCCCTGTTCATAACTTTATACTTGAATAGCCATTAAATACTAAAGGAAACATTGTGCACAACAGCTTTGACTACCACAACTACGAAAGTATCCTTTAGGAATTGAATCCCTATGTCTTGGGGAGAAGTCTTGAAGCAGAATATGCCTCTACTTGCCTGCAACTTGAATGTATGGCTTTCTGAATGGAGCGTGGCCACCTGGGAGAGCTCGAAAGTTTTGTAGTCGTACTTACATACACTTTATTTTGATAGCGCTGTGTTTACTTGCCGAGGTCAGCCAGTAAATAATAGATAATGAGGACCCTGCTATAAACAGATATCTGAGGATGCACTGTGCACACAGTTATGCGGGCACGAGGTCGTGTGGGGTAGTATAAAGAGTAGGGGGCAGCGATGGTCGATACTGCTGCGAGTAAACTAGGGGTTAGTATTAAAGAGATGTTGTATCCACTGTAACTTCAAATGGAGAATGCTCGGCAGATAAACACCTGAGGGAGATTTGGAACTGTTTTGTTGGCATTGCAGGGTAATAATGGCGCCCTTTGAAGTTTCGGAATATAAACGTATATAAATATATACATAAGAGAACAAATCTACCGGGTGATCTATTTGGTTATGGAGAGAAACATTTTTTGAGAATCATATAAAGCTTAAACAAATATTATTTTTATTGCTTTATTTAACGACACTGTGGGCTATCAACTACTGGGTTATTTAACTTCGATGGAATTGGTGATAAAGAGATGGTATTTGGAGACATGAGACAGGATTAGACATAGATTACATTATATTCGCCTTACGGTTGGAGAAAACTTCGGAAAGAAAACCACCAATCAGGTAATCTGCCCAAGCGGGAATCGAACCCACACCCGAACGAAACTCCAGATCGTCAGGCAAGTGTCTTAGCTGACTGAGCTATACCGGTGTGTTTTATAAAATCGATACTCGTGTGTGAAATTTGAACAACTACAAAACAAAAACGGCTACTACGCAATAGTAACGATCAAATTATGTTTCGTACAAGAGGCGGGTCCACACCTGTGGAGTAACGGTCAGCGCGTCTGGCCGCGAAACCAGGTGGCCCGGGTTCGAATCCCGGTCGGGACAAGTTACCTGGTTGATATTTCTTCCAGGGTTTTCCCTCAACCCAATACGAGCAAATGCTGGGTAACTTTCGGTGCTGGACCCCGGACTCATTTCACCGGCATTATCACCTTCATTTCATTCAGACGCTAAATAATCTAGATGTTGATACAGCGTCGTAAAATAACCCAATAAAATAAAAAATAAATACAAGAGGCGGATGTGCATCCACCACCTTCGACCACAGAGATGTAATCACCGTATATACGATATTGAATCATCTTCACTCTAGTCAGCATTGGATATTGCCACAGATGGTCCAATATATTGTAATTGTAACAATTTTGCACATGTTTTAATATTTTAGTATTTTAATAATCTATGACCATGGCTCATATAGCCCTTGTTTTAACATTTTAATCAATTTATGTTTAACTAGCCGTACCCGTGCGCTCCGCTGCACCTGTTAGAAATAAATATAAAGTAATTACATAATTAAAATAGGACGTTTCATCCAGGGAACATTCGTGTTTGGTAGAAGGATAAATCGTTTAATATGTTACTTTATTTAAATTGTATTTAAATAATTAAAATGCGATCATTCTGGTCCAGAAAGCACTCATTTGGTGCAATGACAATTCCTTTAACATGTTTCTTAATTGTTATTACATGCAACCATAGTTTAATGAACATTGACATCATTTAGATTTAATGTGTATACTTTATTTTACTTGCTATACGTTTCCATTGAATTATGGTAATAACTTAATTTTAACCTTTGTTGTTTACTACGTATTCAGTAAATGGCGCTTGGTCCACTATGGTTGTGAACCCTTCAAATAACTTAAATTATATTATATTATATTATATTATATTATATTATATTATATTATATTATATTATATTATATTATATTATATTATTATATCAGAAGTTACTGTAGTAACATTATAGTATTATGTCCATCTAGAGAAACTATACTTTCCAATGGTGAAATAATAATTAATTATAACTTACAAATCGGTTAATTTAGCTTCCGATATTACTTCATACAAACACAGAAACATTCTCTGTAGGCAATCTTTCATAGCTTTCGATTGTTGTTGTCCAAGGCCCCTTATAGATCAATTCATTTGTTTTTTATTTCGTTACACGGCCTTAGATGGCAGTTATTTTAATTTTAAACTCATTTATCTCATTAAATATCAGTCCTATCAACATTTTTCGAAGATTAAAACTTATCGCAAATGATTTTTAAAGAAACTTTTGTTATGTAATATTTTTCACAAAAATCAATAATACGCGAGATATTTCGATTTATTTAATTCAGGTCCCCTTATAACCCCCCTTTTAAATAATGTATTTTGAATGCCATATAGCCTAAAATCTATGTTACAACGAACTTAATTTATATTCCAATCTTCATCGAAATCAGTTCAGTCATTATCGCGTCAAAAGGTAACAAACATACAGACAGACAGACATACAAACAAAAATTTCAAAACAGGGATTTTCGGTTTCAGGGTGGTTAATTATATATGTTAGGACCAATTATTTTTGGAAAACCGAAAATTACCAGACAAATTTTGGCTAGAGATTTATTATTAGTATAGATATTCACCACAGAGACTTATACTTTTAACTGATTTATCTGTTTTGTACTATACACACATGTACCAATTTCATTCATGTAATTAGGCATATAGCTTTCTGGAGATGGCTTATTCAAGCCGAAAACGTTAAAAAACTGAATAGAGTAATGTGACAAGTATTCTAACAATTAATATTTGTTAAGCAGATAAGCACTGACGGACCCTGATTAGGTACTCCTAATTTCAATGTATTAGCTTATCGGTCCTCACTATGTCTTTCGAACTCAAATTTGCCATTATGGTAATCTTTTCAGTTTTGTTATGTTTAGAGGAAATTGATGAACATATGCAAAATTACATCTACTTTTCGTTTAAATTTTTATATACTCCAAGTGCGGCTACGTATGGAGATCGCATGAACGCCATTGTACTCATTTACACAGTAATTGCCCTAACTTAAAATAAGTTAAGCTGGGTATTTGAATTCCATTGAAAGTTAATACAGTATTGTACAATTATTATTATAACATAAATGCTATATTGCACAAATACACCATGTCCCGCTTAGAGGGATTGAGAAATGAATGCTCACAAATTAAAACCGGATTAAGTTATCGTTGCGATTTACATCTGACAAGATAGAGAAACTATCCAAGTTTATGCAACAAAGTTTTAAAACAGCTGCTTGCGTATCTTTCGTTTGTTTATGCGTAATTTTCATTTGTTTGTTGCTAGGACGCCATTTTGTTGGAGAATACGCTACAGTAAACAATTTGACACCACAACATAAAGTTCAATGTGTCCTATGACTAGCGCTGAATGTTTTGGTGTGAATTGATGAGGAACTCCGTCATTGGACAATTCTTCTTCATAGAGAGTAGTCAAAGGAAAATGTGTATCTGGACATGTTGCATAACTTTGTTGTTGGCCAACTTCCCCCATGATCGGTTTTTCAGAAGGATCCCCACCCCATCATCATCAACGGGTGCGTGAGTTCTTGGATGAAAAATTCCCCGATAGGTGGTTCGGAAGACGAAGACTCCTTGCCTGGCCACCCAGGTCACCCGATCTGACTCTTTGGACTTTTTTCTGAAATTTTGTGAAGGATGCTGTGTACCGGAGAGGCACAGCTAACATTTTGGTGGAACTGAGACAACGCATCACAAATGCAGCTGCGCTAGTGACTCTACAATTGCTACAGAACTCTTGGAGGGGTGTTAAATACCGTTCAGATGTGTGCAGAGCAACTCAAAGCGTACACATCGAGTTGCATTGAGCATTCTTTGAAACTCGGAGAGTTTTTACATCAAGTTATATAAAAAGATATGTTAGTACATCATTATTTTCACTTGAAATGGTCACTTATTTCTCGATCCCTCTAAGCGGGACACATTGTATTAAAGGTGAAATACAGATGAAAAATGTACTCACTAACACAAATGATAGTTAATATTGTTGGTAGAAATATATTTATAATAAAATATCGAATTTATTAGAGTAATCATATCCTAAATACCCTGCATATTTTAAAGCGATATCACTTATGAAAATCGTTCAAACTCTCGCCACATAGTAACAGGAATGGAATAAAGCCGAACATCGATCGGGCTGTGGGGTTCTAGTTGACAAAACATATCTAGCTCTTTGAATAGATTTCCAAACACACTGTACTTGGTATTTGCACTCAGATACTATGATTAAGATATCTTTGTATTTACCTTGTACGACCTTTTCATGATCAGCGCCGGAATTTGAGCTATGAATGTTTTGCACTGGAAAGTGGATGTCTGTCGGCTTTAATAAACCAATTATTTAATTACAAAGAATTTCGCCCTCTACACTCGCCACCAGTGCTACAGTATTTATGATATTTTTCTTCAGCTGTACGACACTGCAGAGTCACTGCTTTTTGTCCCAAATCGGACATGAAAAGTCACTTTGTATAACTAAGTTGGCAGTCCTGCTGTTGTTTTTGTGCTTGTGACATACGAATGGCCAGCGGAAATAGTTCCCATGGTGTACATCTTGCAGTGTTCTCTCTCTTCAATATCCAACCGACTTGTTTGCGAATTCATACACTTCGACAGTAAATCTCCTTTAACATTGCCAAGGTAACTGATTATTTTTCCATTTTGAATCTTGCGTACACTACTTTTAACACTTGACTATTAGTAATTGATTAACTAGCGGACTTACTCGTGTTAGACCCGATTGTATAAACCATTTAATCTTAGATCAGAGGTTAAATTGATCCTTGTTTCAGCTGAACTTGGAATTTTGTGTTGTATAAAGTCTAATCTGAGATTAATTTGTCTCAAACTAAAGTCAACTTTGACTGAACAAATTTCTCCGATTAAGTTAGATGATCCAAGTTCAGTTATTTCTTTTCTGTTTGAAATATACGAGTGAGAGATTGTGCAAATAAAATATCCATTATTATTAATATTAATAGATATGATAGGTACATTTATATATATATTTCTTTCAATTTATTGCCTTAATACACAAACAATGTTATATTTTATAAGGCTCTATCGTGTTCAGCAGTATCAAATAACATAACCTATAATTATATTATGTTTATAACAACCATTAATTATTAATGGATATGATAGGTACTTTCATAAATTTTCAATTAACTGTATTACTCAACGAAAATTTTCGTTTTATAAAGCTTTATTATGTTTAGCAGTATCAAACACCATAACAATATGATAACTCGGAGAACAGTCAACCTTCTTCTTATTGTCCGCCATTATTTACATTGCACAAAAAACCAGTGTCTCCAACAGAGTGTACGGAAAGTCGCCAAAAAGTAGTTGTAAAGTCGCTAAATTTCTCATTATCAACAAAGAAAGATTAAATTTTGTCACTATGGGGTGCTAAAAAGGTCACTAAATCCCTATTTAAGCAATATAAAAGTTAAAAGAAATTGCTGTTGAAAAAGAGTTAAAGTCGCTAGATTGGCAACACTGAACAAACCTGTCCGCGCATCACGTATTTCACCTGTTTATGCGATGTTGCCAAATCCTTTTCATGTGAACTTAGATTGCATTTGAACCAAGGTAATTTGATCGCAGAAAAGTTTTATACAACAGAAGAAGTGTCTGAACTCGGTTCACTTTTCGATCTTCGATCAAAGTTGATCTTTAGTCAGGGAGTTTTATACAATTGGGCCTTAATTATGTAAGTTTGTGCGGCTTACAGCTGTTTCGGTGCTTCATCACTATCCTCAGAGCCTACTAGATCTCGGCGTCATCTCGAACTTCTCTGCCTGTTATGTGGGTGCGTTTGATTGTTGAAAGGTGTTGAAAAGTGGAGTCAAATAGTGAGTGTGTGTGTGTGTGTGTGTGTGTGTGTGTGTGTGTGTGTGTGTGTGTGTGTGTGTGCTGAAATTGATTTGAGTGTTGAGAATTTGATCGGGGTGCGTTTTAGTGTGTTTGTATATTTCGTTTTGTTCTAGTGTGTTGAGTTTTTGGTTCTTGGGTTGTATGTGTAGGATTTCCATGCCCGCATTTATGTTATTGTAAGTATGGTAAGCATTGGTTATGTGATCGACATTGGACAGACAGGCAGATCATTCCAAACACGCTACAAAGAACACATTAAAGCAATAACCAGAGGACACAATACATCTACATACGCCGACCACATAACCAATGCTAACCATACATACAATAACATGTCCACACCTGTGGAGTAACGGTCAGCGCGTCTGGCCGCGAAACCAGGTGGCCCGGGTTCGAATCCCGGTCGTGGAAAGTTATCTGGTTGAGATTTTTTCCGGGGATTTCCCTCAATCCAATACGAGCAAATACTGGGTAACTTTCGGTACTAGATCCCGGACTCATTTCACGGCATTATCGCCTTCATTCATTCAGACGCTAAATAACCTAAGTGTTGATACAGCGTCGTAAAATAACCCAATAAAGTAAAAATACAATAACATAAGTGCGGACATGGAAATCCTACACATACAACCCAAGAACCAAAAACTCAACACACAAGAACAATACGAAATATATACAAACAAACTAAAACACCACCCCGATCAAATTCTCAACATACAGATCAATTTCAGCACACACACACACACACACACACACACACACACACTATTTGACTCCACCTTTCAACAATCAAACGCACCCACATAACAGGCAGAGGAGCTTGAAATAACGCCGATATCTAGTAGGCTCTGAGGATGGTGATGAAGCACCGAAACAGCTGTAAGCCGCACAAACTTACATAAGTCCGCTATTTAATCAATTACTTGATTATTATTTTATTTTAGTAGGTTATTTTACGACGCTTTATCAACATTTTAGGTTATTTAGCGTTTGAATGAGATGAAGGTGGCAATTCCGGTGAAATGAGTCCGGGGTCCAGCACCGAAAGTTACCTAGCATTTGCTCATATTGGGTTGAGGGAAAATCACGGAAAAAATTCAATCAGGTAATTTGCCCCGACTGGGAATGGAACCCGGGCCATCCGGTTTCACGGCCAGACACGCTAGCCGTTACTCCACAGGTGTGGACTGATTGTTTAGTAAACTTTATGTAGGGGATGTTTTAAGTTTTAATTAAAGACCTGAATTGACAAACATCCCAAGTTCAGAGTTTATTGAACATGACTTCTTACCTGACATACTGGTACTGTATGTCTTGTTTTGCATAGGCTACCATCCTTTAAAAAAATATTATTTGAAGTCCCCGACTCTGCTCCTAAGCATATGTTTTTTAATCACACAAATATTGATTTCAGTATTCTTACATTGCAAGCTTTCGTGTTTATTTGCTATCCTCAAAAATTTACTTCAATGGACTTGGGATGTTTGACAATAATTCAGGTCGTAAGGTATATGTACACCCACAAAACGCAAAAAATGAAAAATTAGAATTTTCAAAATATAACTATTTCAATAGAGAATTTTCTCCCCTTCAATTTGATATAAGAATTTTCGATTTATGCCTTATGGTTTTTCAGATAAGTCCCATTTTCCAAACTTCTGCGTCATCAGCCACGGTCACTTCTATGAAGATCACTCCAAAAGTAATGCACAGCATTTTTTTTTAATTTATTTTTTATTCTAAATCAATGCAATTTATGGAGGTCATAGATACATCCTTTCCCCT
The DNA here is from genome assembly GCF_040183065.1 of Periplaneta americana. Taxonomy (NCBI): domain Eukaryota; kingdom Metazoa; phylum Arthropoda; class Insecta; order Blattodea; family Blattidae; genus Periplaneta; species Periplaneta americana. The sequence continues at coordinate 45,954,804 of NC_091130.1, forward strand.
TGTAATCAAATTTAATTTAAGTCGTTCCCGTGAGTGGCACCAGAGAGTAGCTCCGACGTGTTGATTCAGACTTTTATCGTGCAGGTATACAGGCCCTCATTCCAAGATGGCGTAAGGCAGTTGAAAGGTGCGAGGATTATGTGGAAAAGTGACGTATTGTTCCTGAAGGATGTATCTACATTCTATGAAAATAGCAAAGCTGTAGGATAAAAATGTAATTTTTAAATAAATATTGTCGATTACTTTTGGAGTGATCCTCGCAGCAGTCAAGCCCCTCGTCCAGCAATGCTTGTAAAATAAACTTCTTTCTAGTCCCAAAATAAATGCATAGATATCAGGGCATGATCATTAGATTGAAAACACGTTTTTACATAATGAAATAATTTATAATCTTTTACTGTTAGTCATAAAACTGTAAATTTGTGTGTCAGTGATGTACGTCATTTTAAAAAGAGTCCAAAGGGAGAAATTAAAATTCTGAGGAGGATGAGCATAAACCCTGGGACAAACACCATCGCAGGATTTGTTGCATCAATGGAAAATAAGGACAAATATGCCGAAAAAACATTCAACACTTGAAGTTAAAACAAGGCGGAGGTATTTGAGAGGCAGAAAGAAGCTGAAACAGGACCGACATGAGGCTGGTTAAGGGGTAACATACGATGATGCAGTCTTCTAGGCTCTTGAAAGTTTGTGGTTTATTTCCTGTAAATAGTAACTTTAGAATATTTAATTCTTTTAAACATGATATCTCAGTCAAATATGGTGATACCAAGAAGATATTGGTGTCATTTTGAAGCTTGAAATGCCCCCTAGTGCCTGACAATGAGTAAAATAACATTAATATAGTTAATACATTATCTATGGATTTTTTACATGATATATGCAATATAAAATATTAGTTTAAGTTACATAATATTTAATTAATGTAAATGAAAATAAAAAAATAGCTCTATGTCAGGCACTAGAAAATACTGTAGTTTTAGCTGTGAAACAGTGAAAAAAAAATGTGGCTCTATCTTAAAAACTGCATGAGCTATCATGTTTCAAGGTGTATGTCAAAATTATAAGCAAAATAATTTTTATGAACAATTTAGACATAATTTCAAGGGATCTGTTCAATTCATTCTCTTCCTGGTACCATTCTCAATTGTATAAAAATTTTAGAGAGCAAAATTATGCAAAACAAAATTTTTTGTATGTAAAGGTGTACATATACCTTAAATTTTTTATCTACGGTATATCAAAATTTAACGTCTTAGACTTTTCTACCCATGTATTGTGGGTCCCTAACATCACGGCATGGCGCGTCCTCAGGTTGCGGATAGAGGAGACGGCCTCCAGATATGGAGGGTAGCTGCGAATATATTGAATAAGCAGTCGTGGATAGCCCATAAGGGGTGGTCCTCCAGCTTGGGGGTTGGGCGAAGGGTAACAACCCATCACCGTAAAAAAAACAGCTTGTTGCGAATCCATACAATAAGACTCGGAATGGGACTGATTCTCTGGCACGACCACAGCAAAGGAATAAGGTTATGACCGGAGAGAAAAAGACCTTTGGGGATGCCGAGACATAGATGGGGGGATAATATTAAAATGGATTTGAGGGAGGTGGGATATGATGATAGAGACTGGATTAATCTTGCACATGATAAGGACCGATGGCGGGCTTATATGAGGGCGGCAATGAACCTGCGGGTTCCTTAAAAGCCATTTGTAAGTAAGTAAGACTTCCCTACACTGTTTACGTATTTTTCATTAGTGTAGTTCTCCTAGGTGGTCTAATCGTTAATATTATAGCCTTGCTATCCGAAGTTTTGCGGGTTCAAACATGTCTAAAGACAATGAATTTTAACCTATAAATACAGACCACTCGTCTGTTAGACAACCGAGATTTTTTCCAAGTAGGTAGCAATGCAATGTTAATTCTTTGAACTGTGTTATTCCTAGTACAGGCCAGTTACTTTATGGTTACAGCTCTGGCCTGGCGACGCAGTGGTTTGGGCGAGTTCACTGTTTGTTCGAAGGGGTGTTCATTTTAGTCTTCCCCTGGCTGCCTTAGCGGTCACATCTCGGGAATTTTAGTGTGGGCGTACAGCTACGCTAAGGACGTACTACACCACCACTGTCTTGTATATTGCAATTTAGTGTGTTTGTTACTTACATTTCATTTAGTTACTTAAATAGTTGTAGTGTTTCTGTTTTGTATTGTTTAGTATGTAGTATTTATTGTCTAGATTCACTGCTATGCTCTGTTTGTGAAAATGTTGCCTGTTAGAAGCAAACTGGAAGGTCGGGTATTGCATTCGCAGTCGCGAGAAGTCGTGAGAAACGTGTAGCGCTTTATGAAGATAGCGTCGGAAGAAAAAACGTAACAAATGTTGGAAAACTTGTAGCAGAGTTTACTGCTGTCTGAGAGCTATGTTAGCCAAATAATAATAAGGGAGAGTAAAGACATTGATAATCGGCGCCGAAATCAACTGTGGACAACTTTAATGAAGCTGTCATAAGACGAACCAAAGCACGAGTTCTATATTTCACAGAAATAGCGGCCCGCACTTAAAAAAATATATATATTATTGAAATTGAAAGACTATCGACTTTCAGGGAGGTATCTCGACTTTAAGGAAAGTTATTATCAAATTAGGATTTCATTGGAAAAAAAAATAAAAACACAAAATAATCGCCAAATTGTGAAGGAGTATCACAGCATTAGGGCCAAAAGTTTGCAGTATTTGAGGAAAATAAAGAAGTACAGAGAAGAAGGCCGCCCCATCATTCACATGGATGATGATGATGATGATGATGAAGATGATGATGATGATGATGATATTGATGATGATGGGAAAGGTAACAGTGAAGCACTGATGAACATTACCGGTATTTCCGTATGAGTATATTTCATTGTTAGTTAGTGATTAACTGTTAAATATAATGATTCGATTGCTGCTCATTGTATTTCCACATTAGTGTTTATTAGTGACTATTGTTCCGAACTGCTGCTTATTGTATTTCCACATTAGTTTACTTCTTTAGTGTTTATTAGTGACTATTGTTCCGAACTGCTACTCATTGTATTTCCACTTTAGTTTACTTCTTTAGTGATTATTATTGTTCCGAACTCCTGCTCATTGTATTTCCATTAGTTTACTACTTTAGTGTTTATTAGTGACTATTGTTCCGAACTGCTGCTCATTGTATTTCCATGTGAGTTTACTTGTTTAGTGTTTATTAGTGACTATTGTTCCGGAGTATGAAGTGAACACAGTGACAGGAGCTCAAAATTATGCAGACGCCGCATCGTGCGCGAGAGCAACGTGAGACTTCATTTCTAATATGACTGTTTTTCTCTCCCTCCATTCATAAGACGCTCCCTCCGTCTCGGATCGGTCTCCCTCCCACAGTCGAACCTTCTCCTCTCTCGCGTCGACGAGTTGTCACCATAAAGTAACTGGGCTGTACCTTCAAGTAACGGTGGATTGCACAATATTTTGTAGTTATTTGTTTTATAGTATAGACTATTTAAATGTAAACCGTTATCGAACTCTCTTAGTTGCCTTCGAAACGAGACGTCTATGAAAACGAAAGTTTCAAATTCATTATTGATTCTGTGCCAATGTGTCCATTCATTTTTTTTATAAAATGGTCATTGAACTTGGACCGTTAAAGCGAATGAAAATTTACGTTGAAGACGCACATTTCGATATTTGACAGCGTTGTTCCTAGGTAGCTAAACGAAGACTTATCATGGTCTGAAGAATATGACCACCAAACCGAAGTGACTACAATTCAAATTCTGAAATTTCACCAGCTGAAAAAGAGGAAAATTACCGCATCTGCCCTATCATTAAACGTAGAAATAATATATAAATCCCACAAGGGTAGCTGCCCTTCAGTAAGGGTTGCTAAAAGACACAAAATACTAAAGAAATAAAAGTAAAAATAAAAATGAAAATAAAAATTTTTATTTATTATTATTATTATTATTATTATTATTATTATTATTATTATTATTATTGTTATTATTATTATTAATATTATTATTATTATTATTATTATTATTATTATTATTTTCAAAAGGAAGCTACCCTTGAGGAGGTACGTTTATTCAATAATAATTATTAACAATAATCAGATGCAATATAAAGTAATTTATGTGTACCGGTGATTGTGTAAAATCTGAACAGAATATTTCATTACATGTATAGCACAAATTTTCAAAATGTTTTACTTCAAGAGTGCCTGCTTTGCGCAACACCAATCTGAAGGGTACACGGGAAAAACGAACAATGTCACAATGCTGTTAAGTGTGATGCCATTATCTAATTCACTGTATTACCACAAACTTTAGTGTTATTTTTACGAAAAGTGGTAAAGGAGAATTAAAACCACGGATACATTCATCATTTCCTTCATTTCAAATAGAAACACCAATAAATTTAGCAGTAATATACCGAGATAGATCAATATCTCGTCCTTAATGAAAATGTGACATTGTTCGTTCTTCCCGTGTACCCTTCATCTGTCTTCAGTGTGCGTAAGAAAATACAGTGTATAAGGAATTTTTGATTAACAATGGTTGAATTTTTTTTTACTTTAATATTCGAAACTGTTTATTTCATTTTATTACTCAGTCAATGACAAATCAATGTAAAATAATGACTTATTTTATAGTCATTAAGTTTATATACATGAATTACAAAATTGCGAACGTTTTCGCCTATTCAGTCATCCTCAGGCAGAGTTATACAATATCTCAATGTGACATACGTAGCTATTGGTGGTGAGTACTATTTGAATTAATGATGTACAAGCCATCTCCATTAATAAAATGTAATATTACAGGTAGTAAACTTAATAATGTTAATAATCTTAAAAATGTTAAAACCATTAAGTTTACTACCTGTAATATTACATTTTATTAATGGAGATGGCTTGTACATCATTAATTCAAATAGTACTCACCACCAATAGCTACGTATGTGACATTGAGATATTGTATAACTCTGCCTGAGGATGCCTGAATAGGCGAAAACGTTCGCATTTTGTAATTCATGTATATAAACTTAATGACTATAAAATAAGTCATTATTTTACATTGATTTGTTATTGACTGAGTAATAAAATATTATTTTGTATTCATTTATAGAAATTGACAATCTGAATATTCCATCATGCTTTCTAAGTTGTTTATTTCGGCTTGATGGGATTCAACTGTGTAACTACCAATTAGTAAATCGTATGTTCCATTAAACAAGTAAAAATGTTTGAAAGACTGTACTGCAGTCTATGGAAATACAGTGTGATAGGGAAATTTATTTTCACAACAAAGGTTAAATTTTTTGTTCTTTTAACATTTAAAACTGTTTATTTTATCTCTATATTGTCCATACCTGTGAATACCGAATCTAAAATTACATTAATAATTTAATTCGTTATTATTCGGTTGAGAAGCTTTTGTCATCCAGTCTGCTGTAAAAAAACTCTGAATATTATAGATATATTAATTTGTCCTACAGAATTTATCTGTAATATTGACACTTAATATTTTAGGAGAAAAATTCGCTCCGGCGCCGGCGATCGAACCCGGGTCCTTGATTCTACGTACCAAGTGCTCTGACCACTGAGCTATGCCGAATTCAATCCACAGCACCGGATCGAACCTTCCTCCTTCGATGTTTCACTTTGTGGCCTGACTCCAAGTTAGGCATATATATGTTGACGTGTATACAATGTCAATTGCCATTATACTAGGAGCGCACTCAGCTGAGTGACTTGTTGGATTGAATTCGGCGTAGCTCAGTGGTCAGAGCGCTTGGTACGTAGAACCAAGGGCTCGGGTTCGATCCCCGGCGCCGGAGCGAATTTTTCTCCTAAAATATTAAGCGTCAATATTACAGATAAATTCTGTAGGACAAATTAATATATCTATAATATTCTCTCAGCTAGCTGTGCATAATAACTGCGGATTCTCGGCCAACAAGTCACTCCGCTGAGTGCGCTCCTAGTATAATAGCAGTTGATATTGGATACACGTCAACATATATATGCTCGACTTGGAGTCAGGCCACAAAAGGAAAACATCGAAGGAGGAAGGTTCGATCCGGTGTTGTGGATTGAATTCGGCGTAGCTCAGTGGTCAGAGCGCTTGGTACGTAGAACCCGGGTTCGATCCCCGGCTCCGGAGCGAAATTTTCTCCTAAAATATTAAGTAAAAAACTCTGAAAGTTAGAATTTATAAAATAATTATATTACCGGTTACTCTGTATGGTTGTGAAACTTGGACTCTCACTTTGACAGAGGAACAGAGATTAAGGGAGTTTGAGAATAAGGTTCTTAGAAAAGTTATTTGGGGCTAAGAGGGATGAAGTTATAGGAGAATGTAGAAAGTTACAGAACGCAGAACTGCATGTATTGTATTCTTCACCTGACATAATTAGGAACATTAAATCCAGACGTTTGAGATGGGCAGGTCATGTAGCATAACTTATACATAGTGTGTTAGTTGGGAGGCCGGAGGGAAAAAGGCCTTTGGGGAGGCCGAGACGTAGGTGGAAGGATAATATTAAAATGAATTTGAGGGAGGTGGGATGTGATGGTAATCTTTCACAGAATAGGGATCGATAGCGGGCTTATATGAGGGCAGCGATGAACCTCTGGGTTCCTTAAAAGCCATAAGCATTATTATTATTATTATTATTATTATTATTATTATTATTATTATTATTATTATTATTATTTATACTAAAGGACAGTATGCAAGAATAAAGATAATTTGCTGGTTCCTGCTTGTGTATACTCTATACAGGAAGTTATTAAAATTGCTTGCGTAAGAGGAAGTTGTTAAATGAAACTAATTACTCCAGTTTCCGTCAATCGTACGGGTCAATGAACTTAGTGTTTTGTCAGTAACTTGAAGCGTCTGTGTATTTGCTGGCATTCAATTCTAATGGGATCGTTTCGCCAGAAAGTAAACGTTTGCTCATCCAGGATAACAAAGCCGGAAAGCCACCATTTCCTTACGTAGTAACAACAATGAATGTCTAACATATGCTTAGCTACTGTCATTCAAACTAACATTTCAAGTGAGTATAGAATTGAAACATTGATGCTATTTAATTACTTTCCTCGTGCTATATAATAATATGTATTATGTCTAAATGCAAATAAGAGAGTTGTTCATTTTTTAAATATTGTTATATACAAACATTCTGTCTCTCAATATTAACAAAACAGCCAATGTACCCTTTTCTTTAAATAAAACAAGACTTCCTTCAAGTGAAAGTAATTTCAAAATAGTTTTATATAAAGAAACTTGTTCAAATGTTCGTCCTTGCTTATGTCCTCAAATTCTTACATGTAAACAGGTCACATATTTAATCATTATAATGGACCAAGCTTTACGTTAAGAAAACATATACAGGGTGATTCACGATATTTTACCGCCACAAATGGACCATTTTCCTGAAGTGTTTTTCTTTCGTTGGTTATTTTACGACGCTTTATCAATTTCTCTGATTATGTAGCGTCTAAGTAAAATGAAGGTGATAATGCTGGCGAGATGAGTCCAGGGTCCAGCGCCGAAAGTTACTCAGCATTTGCTTTTAATCTGTTGAGGAAAAACCCCAGATTAAATCCTCAACCAAATAACTTGCCCTAACCCGGATTTCAATCCAGGCCCGCTCGTTTCACGGTCAAGGATGCTAACTGTTATCTACAGCGTTGGATCCTGAAGTGGTTTGGAATATATTTTCCTAATACTTACTATGGAAGAGACTAGTGAAGTGCTTTGTGTGGAGTGTGGCATTGTATGGCGCAGAAACTTGAATATTACGACGAAGTGAAGGGAAGCGACTAGAGGCATTTGAAATGTGGATATGGAGAAATTGAAATGTGTGAAATGGACAGACAATATAAGAAATAAAGCTGCTGGGAAGATTGAGTGAAGAAAGAATAATGCTGAAACTGATCAAGAGGCGAAAAAGGATTTGGGTGGATTACGGACTGAGAAGGGACTGCCTACTGAAGGTTGCACTGGAAGGCATGGTGAAGGGAAGAAGAGTTCAGGGCAGAAGAAGATAGGCCTATCAGATGATAGACGACATTAAGATTTATATGGATCATATGTGGAGACTAAGAGGTAGGCAGAAAATAGGAAAGATTGGAGAAAGCTTGGTTTGCAGTGAAAGTCCTGCCCTTGCTTCGCGTGTTATTTCTAATTAGGTGGACATTGGCTTCGTCCTTTATCGGAGGCACTGCCTATAATTTTCCATGGTTTAATTTAATTTTTATGCTCCCTTCCGTAATCATCTTCTGATTCGATCAAAGTAACACGATCATCAACTTATAGTAGGGTAGACATAATTTGGGAAGTTGATATTTTAATTCCAATATTTTTTGTCTGCAGTTTCCATAATTAATTATTTTATAAACATAGATATTGAATAATACAGATGAGAGGCTACATCGTTTTCCGAGTTCATTGGTTGATTTTTGATATTCTGATATTGCTATTTATCTTTCAAAATTATTAGTAAAAGCTTAGGAAGGAAATTGTTATCAGACACTCGTGATTTAGAAAACATTAGTAGACTTACGCTTCTTTCCTAGATTAATTTGCTCGAGAATATGGAAGTCGAAAAAAAATCCGTAATATTTTTGTAGAAATGTTGTACACAGACGAGTAAACAAGTGCAGTGGCAGTGGAAGGGATGGACTGAAAGGCAGACTTAGTGCTGCTTATGATTAGGTTTTCTCCGGAGCAGTTGTTTGCGCGCTTTCAATCGGAGACCTCCGGATTACCTCCGATTGATGCAGCGCAGGTTGTATATGTGCTGTGGCGCAGGCATACACTTTCCGCTGAGCATGCCTTTAATCGGATCAGGTCCGCTGACGTCCGCGTATCTTTTAAAATAAGTTGTAATTTGTTGTAATTTATCCTCTCTTTTATGTTAATCTCTCTCTCTCTTTCTTCGGCTCTTTTTTTCTTGTTTTGCTTGAAGTGCTACGTTAGCTGACAGGTTTTTTTCTAGTTTTAAAATTCACAGTATATGTGGAAAGGCGTATTAGTTTTATGTCATTGATCAAATTAATAACATTCAATCCAACTGCAAAACTAACGCAGAAGTAAAGCTTTTCAGTAGCTAATGTAAACATGTATACTGTAGTTCTCCTAGAAACTCTCGTTTAATCGCAAACAGTGTTTGTCAATTATTATTCTAATCGGTTTAGTTTAACGTAAAATATATTGAGGTAGCTTCAGAATGGAACAAAAGAAACGTGGGCTATCAATGGGTTCAAATTTACTGTCCAACATAATTTATTCAGATTCTTCACCGGACAGGATTGTGATTATTGTGTTAAAGGGTGTCAGTAGCCTATTTGAACTGCCTCTTCTAAAACACGCCACTCTTTCTCTGTAATAAAAATATAAGCGGATATCAACTTAAGAATAATTGTAATCATATTATTACCACATGTTCCTTTAGTTTCATTCAGAAACTCAATATTTTAATCCAAACAGTAAAATACAACTCAAGTTGTCTAAACAGCAAAATATAACTTAAGTCGTCTTTTAAATAATTCATATGTTTTTCATTGCCTCGAAAGTTACGTTTTAGAGAAATTTCAAGACTTTATCCTATACTGTGGGCCTTTGGGAACAATAGCACTTAAAAAATTTAAAAATAAATCGTATCAAATGTTTTGCGTAATTGTTTTCATCAAGTTCGCGTTTGTGCGATCGCTTCAAATGATCTAACACATTCGAAGTTCCACCACCCTTAGAGTAAATTCGCCCACAAAGTTTACAATGTGCGATTTTATTATTACATTCAACTAAATTAAAGAATTTCCATGCGACGGATATCCGATTTTGTGCCATTTTATTCCACTCACAACTACACTCAGTCCGTACGCGCCGGCCGTCCTTGAGCTAACTGTCGCTTCGCTCCGAACCACCGCATCCCTCCGTATGTCCCCTGTTCCACCTACGATAGTACCACAGTCTACTATATACAGTCGCGAAGCTTGAGGTGATTTTTTGCAAATCTCGTGATAAAGCGCTCCAAGCGGTTAGCAACTAGAAACAATAGACTGTCCACTGTCGACTTTGGACTCGTGTCGTATTTCCATCGAGTGCTAGCTCGTTGCGTATTTCACATTGATGCTTGTGAAATGTTCGTTATTGGTTGTAATGAAAATGTTAATGGCTAAAGTACAATAATTGGAATAATAATATTTTACTAGAGACGTAGAAAAATTAAGTTCGTTTTAATGAAATTTATTGATCACGTTTTATTTTCAATTCTGGTGGGATTATTATTGCTTAGGCTTACTTTTCTTTTCAAAGGTTATGTTTTTAATTATAGTTGTTAATTTTGTTGTTATTTTTATTTGTTACTTTACTAGAGACGTAGAAAAAAATCTGTTACAATAAAATTTATTGATCACGTGTTATTTCCAATTCTGGTGTGATTATTATTGCTTAACCTCATCACACTTTGTTAACAACGTAGCCTACACTACAAGTACCGGTACACGTAAATTACTCCATTAATTCATATTTCCATTATTATTGTTGTAAAGGGAAATGCAAATTAATATTTATTGGTTTCATAGTTAATTATCGCTATAATCTTCAATGATTGAAGCGATTATAGTAAATTTCAGTTCGTTTTGCACAAACAAAAATAATATTAACCTATTTCTTGCAGGTATCTTCGAGTTTATGGTGGAATTTAATATACTTTATTAAAATAATAAAATTAACTTTATGCATTTAATATTTCAATAAGGGAAGGAAGATGTTAATTTTTCCAAAAGAACACAACGAAAGTGTAACATATTTTGTTGTCTACTAGGCGAGAGATCTGCGATGATGAGGCGATAGTTGCGATCCTAGTGGTGGGCAACTACCCATGTTTGCATTTTTACTACATATTGAGCTTCGCGAATGTATATAGTAGACTGTGATAGTACCGGAGATCACCGGTGGAGAGCTTTATTCCTAATCTCCGATTCCTCCGCGGTAGTAGTAACTCCGATAAGCAGTACTGGGCAGACTGCGTGTTGCGTACTATTTCTTCGGTATCGTATGTTCACAAATTCTATTTATTTGAAAATCTAAAAATGTAATAATCATATCTTTAGAACGTTTTCTTTCATTATTTTCTGTATTAACATAGTGGAAAGAAAATGAAGTTCCATTTATTATCAACTTCTATTTACATACTAAACAAACAAATATCAGATCCTGAAAAGATATTCTGAAAAATTAAATCTTGACTTTCAGGAAAGAAGGCAGGCAGGTAGAGCTCTGCATTTGCATAACTTTTAAAGTAGGGCAGAGTGAACGATCAGCATTACGCTGTAATCGCTTTAGTCTTAGGAAATCACCCTTGAAGTAATCCGTTTAAAGGCTGAGTATTCAAGGGCTATTTTGGGTGCTTTAGAGAACAGACATATACCTCACTTTCTTCTTATTACATCGACAACTTTGAAGTTTGGGTTAAGGTATAAATACAGACAATACCGTTTGAAATATTATTATCGTCATTGTTAATATATCATTTTTACCATTAGAGTCCGGAATTTATGTAATTCTTAGAGCTAGGCCATGTATCCACTGAAGCTGAAATTAAGTTACCTACGACGCTCATAGTTACTCGTATGCGTGAAGTCATACGGTACAAACTGACATAGGGCTGTACAGTCTCTGGTACGATAGCAGTATGGACAAATTAATGTTGTTAGCAGTCGCTCGTCTTTATACTCTATTCTACGGTTACGTGAAGTTCAATAATATCATAAACATCACGTGTTGTTATATTAAATATGTTATTGGAGAAATTTGGTAGACAAAATTTCATAACGAATTGAGAAAACATCCAATGTCAGTCATATCAGATATATAAATTCGGGATTTGAAACTAAAATTGTCGAAACAACACTGTGATACTGAAGACAACTCTGTCATAAGATCTGCTCAATCGCTTGTTTAAAGCAAACTATATGAAAATTTACAGATGTGACAAAACCGTTAAGAATTTAGAAACCACAAATATTCAAATGCCTGATTTCTTGTGATTTGTAAAAGAACTTTATTAAATAAAGTGATAAGCATTGAGTAGCTCATGGGCCAGTCACAGAAAAATTGCAGCTGAAAATGAAAATAATTTTTGAAAATAATCCTGGCTATACTACAATAGTATCAATGAATATTTTTGGTTTCAGTCAATGACTTATCATAAAATATTCAAGGAATAAATATTTTATATTAAATATTTTTATGATTTGTATAAACGTTTTAGTCGCACTTTCAACATCATCAGGTACATACAGTTTCTAATATATTAATCTCAGTTGTAAGTAATATATTAGAAATTGTATGCAAGTGCGACGAAAACGTTTATAAAAGTCATAAAAGTATGTAATATAATAGTACATTATGCAATGAGCCTATAATGAAGGTAATTAAGAAGTGAGTATGGATATTTATGAAACGAGCGCAAGCGAGTTTCATAATTTTCATACGAGCTTCTTAATTACCATTATAGGCGAGTTTCATACGACTTTTTATGCTCGACCATATTTCTAACTTGATATTATTAATTTTTGAGCAATGTCCCGTATGTTGTGAGATGTGCTCAGACGCAAAAGTATTGATTTTTTTCCGAGGAACAGATGTCTACATTGACCTTGCTAGGCCATAAGAACTTACAGAGATAACATTGAAATTAAATTAGACATTGAAAAACGAGATGACAAATTGAATTTATTTGAATATTATTTACAATTAACGCTAATTATTATAGGAACAGAACATAACCTTCTGCGACAGTATTGGATTTCCAGCCTCCGTGACTTTTCGCTAATTCTCTTTCGATTGCATATCCGAGAATAATCGATACTTGCGGTTTTATAACGGTAGAAAGCTGACCTGCCATTGGCTGAATAGTTGTAACCTGAGTCGTCATTGGCTGAAAGACCTGACCTTTAATGAGTAGGTGTACTTTAATGACATGGATTAAAGGTCTGCTACCAGGTGTATAATTACTACATTTCGGCACGGTCGAGCATAAAGTATTTATTCCTTGAATATTGTATGATGTCATTGATTGAAACCAAAAGCATTCATTGACAATATCTAGAGACTTATCTGAAACATTTTCAAAATTAATTTTAAATATGCTACAATAACTAAAATAAGAAATTGTTTGCTAGAATCTCCTAAAACTCCATCAACTTTTAGATTGAGAATATTTTCTGTTCCCTACCATCGGAGGAGAAGCTTCACTTTTAAAATGTTAAAAAATACTGTTATTCATCGCAATGTGTTCACGAACAAGGAGAATATGATAATATAAAAGCGGTGAGATCAAAAAACCATTCAAGTCTACTTTAGGCCAAAGCTGAGATATTTATACAACCAGCTATTTCGTTTCGTTTGCCATTCATTGAGTTAAAGAACCATTCAAGAACGTGATTTTAACCAGTACTTTTCGATGGGTTGTGTTTAATAACCATTCAAGTCTATGCATCGAAACAGGTTCTCGCTAGGGGTGTTTTGCAGTTGAGCGGGAAAGGAGCTGTTAGTAGTGAGACATCAGTGGTGTGAAGATCTGGAATGCATTCCTCCAAATCATCAATCCAAATCTCTTTTCAATCGTCTGGCAGCGGGTGAAGAAAATTGCAATAACAGTGAGAGTGAAACAGAGGGCTGGGATTCTGAGTACGTAGTGAAAAACATAAAAAAACATATTATCGTCTGCATCTAGTGAAGAAAATGACAAATACTACTCTCTTTCCAGCTAAAGATTGAGTAAATGTAAATAAATGCATGTGGCATGATGGTTCCTGATTGGCTATTGAACGCAGAACGCCTCCAAGCACATGCTTGTCGTCTTCTTCCTCATATTAAAATAGTTCTTTCTAAAGTAATAAAATGTATAATATACATGCAATATGGGTAAATTAAACATGCTTATAAGAACACTTTGTTACGATTTAAACAATATGTTTATTTTAGTAGTTTCAGACATTGTGTGTTAAATCATTGTAACGTGTATTATGGCAACGCGCATGCGTAATAGGCATTAAATCCCTCTCAAGGTGACTCGCAGCTTCACAGAGCACATCAGCACAGCTGTCAACACAGTGCGAGATTCAGTGTTACCAACCTCAAAGAAATTTATGTAGAATTAAAGAAATTCTCCTTTCTTCAAATAATAACATTTTAATCACGAATCTACAGAATAAGAAAATCCACTATTCCCAGTAGAGAAAATAATGAACTCTTCGATATGAACGCGCATATATGTAACTAAAGAAAATTCTTCGATATCCCTGTATTCCTGTGTTATTGAATCACCGTGCGTTCCGAGAACGATCACGTGGGAGATTCATGCCTTGATCACGTGAAAGATGCCTTTGTGAATCCCCGACTTCGTCTTTCTCACACCAGCTGAGGTCGAGGTCAATGTCTCAGTCGCAATAGTTTATTCGTGGCAGACGACAGTGATTTTTGTACTGTATTGTATTATAGTAGCCTATTGTTAAAGCAGTCAGTACACGAAGCGTGTGTTACAGTGTTGTGGTTATGTCGGATATGGAGGGGATAGAGCCGCTATCAAGTTACGATTAATGCTGTACGAGTTCACACACTGACGTAAGTAGAATCTAATTATTACATTAATAACATTTTAACTTTATTAAAATCATGTAGGTCTTGTTATTAACCCTCTGTGAGCATTTTACGGGCTAGTTTAATGAATGAGTTCAAATGTTGTCTGCATATATCAGATGATGGCAGCCCCGCGTGCTCACTTGCTCAAAATAATGAGCCCTGGTGGCTGCTTTGGTAGCTAGCTTGCTATTGCGGAGTAATACATTTCGGTTTTGTTTACGTTTACTTCAATCTTTAGTTGGAAATAGAGTAGTGAGAGTGATACAGAGGGCTATAAAATCGAATTTAAAAGTTATAAGAGTGAATCGGAACAAACTGATGGACATCCTGAAGAAAATAAGTGTGGATTGGAAAGACAGGCGACTATTCAGTAACCTATATTATAAAGCAACGAGTCAAAGTGAGGATAGGAGAAGAAATGTCTGAAGGAAGTGAAATAGGGAGAGGAGTACGACAAGAACCTGTTCAACATCTACTTCGAGGATTTGGTGAATAACTGTTTTCAGATCATATGAGGGGTAAAAGTAGAAGAAAGAACAATAAAGTGCATAAGATTTGCTGATATGGCGTTGTTAGCAGAAGAGGAGATGATACTAAGGGACATGCTACTGGAGCTAAATGACAGCTGTGAGCAGTATATGATGAAGATAAATTAAAACGAGACGAAGAGGATGGTTGTCGCAAGAAAAATAAAGAAGGTAAACTTCCGAATACTAAATGAGGCAGTAGAATAAGTGAACAAAATTTTAAATACTTGGGATGCACTAAAAGCAGTAGCATGAGCTACAGTCAGCTCAATGTTTTCAGTAGGATACACATTTCGGCATTCAGGATAGGAACATCGCTAAAGTATAACATGTTTATTTATTTTCTTACTAATCATTCGTCTTGCACTTTTTCTGAGCTCTGGAAAAACCTAGATGATTGACAGGTCTTGCTATGTAACGACCTTGTGTCTATATACGGCCTGAAGGAAGGTAACCTTTTAACGTTGTGTTTTCTTAGCTAGTGTTTACAGAAAATTAGAAAAGGACGAGAGTCTACGGTATTTACTTCAAGTGGAGGAGATACGTTTTGTTATATTAGACGGCGACTTTATCTTTTATTCCGATATTCGTTTGGCTTTTTTTTTTTTGCAACGTGTCGTACAGAACTCCAAAATTGCGTAAAAAGTGGCATATATCGTCTGCAAATTCAGCTGATTTCCGGAAGCATTGAAAAGTTGGAAATTGTATTAAACTTTTTTGTTTGAATTATCTAAAAAAATAACACCTTGAAATTAATGACACTACTTACGGTTCACCCTGTATTTCCTTTTCAGGACTCCTTTTCTTTCTGCTTGTTGCGTCACTTTTATCCTGAAGGCGTCGTTCATGTATCAAGAAATGTGACGGGTGAAGTTGTGCTCTGAGACGTTTGCCCTGTGTTCCTGCAACTTAGAGTTTTCTTTTATTTATGATTCGCTCGTGACTTACAAACATCCGGACGTGACCAAACCATTACAGTAAAATATGTTTTCGCCATTTTATTGAGAAAATAAAGTCTATAAATGAATCGCTATTTCTTAAAAGGGCAGATCTCACATTTTCTTCACAATTAATTTTTTTATTATTAAATGTGTTCTCTTACCATAGACGCATCAATTTATGTTAAAAGAACTTTTAAAAACCCAGTATAAATGGTGAAAATGCAACATAACATTATATAATTTACGTTAAAAGAGCAGATGTCCTGGACAGTTTTTTTTCTCTCCTGTAAAGTTTCTATTTTTGAACTTTGCCCTTTTAACAAATAGCGATTCAAATGATAATAAAAAGAAGTTCTTAATTTCATTGTTTCGATTGCCATTTTCGGGAATAATCATTATTTGAATATTAATATTTTAGAAGAAATCTGTAATATTATTTGAATAGCTTCAGTAGGCTAGCAATGATACATTTTCATAGTTCACATTCTATAACTATTTTACTTTAGTTACGTAATGTTTTTCACTAACAATTCCACTGATCAGATAGATCACTTTTTCTGCTAATAGGTTAATCTTATTGTCATATAAGAGTGATGTGAAAAGTAGAATAATGCTTCCAAAATTTTTATAGTACGTCACTTTTCAACTCCTAATACATTGAATAAAATCTGAAATACTATTTTAAGCTTAATACTTTACATATCGCAGTTTGAAGAGCAATACAATTGACCGAATGGAACCACATTTTTGTTTAGTCAACTGTCCGAACACAGATCTAGACCCCACAAGTGACACCAACAAGGCATCACTCATGAGGCAACTAGGTCAGAAGATAATGGGGTAGGGTGGTCATTTCCTTTCCCCCTCCATTGCACACATCTCTTACTACCTACATATTACACTAATGACACTTCAGATGCATAGAAACAATTGTTCTTCCTCTGACACATATCATCAAGTGAGATATACTGCCTGATAATACTGGGTGTTCAGTTGAAAATGTGTCATGGCTCGCTGTATGTCGTCATGTGGCTATCCGATGAGCCTAGAGAATTCAGTCTTCCTACACTTCCGCAGAGGCGTATTACCTAAATGCGAGAGAAGTTGCCTAGCAAGTACGGCGTTCATTCTGAAGATTACTTACCGATACGTACGGTAACGCCAGTAGTGGCAAGAATGTGAACTGTTTGGAAACACGTACTAAAGTGAGTTTTTTTTTCTTACTGTCGGGATACGGGGAGAGGGTTAAGACGATTACTTACGTATTTGTTGACAGTTCAGATTGAACGACTTGATTAATAGGCAACTTCTCTGACATAAAATCTGAAACTCGCTTCAAATCGCTGACTCACAACAGTGACGTCATGACACACTTTCAAATGAACACCCAGTAGATGTAATACATATGAGTCAGAACTTCAATATGAGGTACGGAACTACATTGTGATGCTTTTATCAACTAAAGAAAAGAGAGCTGAACCTGTCTTTTGGATCGTTTTTAAACCCTAGAAAATATCTTTTGGTAACGCATCACATAGATATTTTTCCATTTTCTTGCTTTCCCTCATGAAGCAATATGTAGGTCCCCTTTTTTTCCTTGAGACAAAAGCGGGAGATTAAGACTGCAAAAATGAATAACTCCTATGTGACATGTTTATCGATTTTCAAATTAGTGCTCCATTAAATAACTTAAATAGTAATACAGAAAATAATAAAATCTCCAATATGTAATTATATAATAATAATAATAATAATAATAATAATAATAATAATAATAATAATAATAATAATGTCTTTATTTAACCTGGCAGAGTTAAGGCCGTAAGAACTTCTCTTACACTCAGCCAGGATTAAAACTTGCTTACATAGATGAACATAAAACTATATATACAGAGTGTTTAAAAAATACGGGGCATAATTTCAGGTATGTATTTCCCACATGTAGACAATCAAAATAGTTCATTACAACATGTGTCCGGAAATGCTTTATTTCCGAGTTATGGCCTTCACAACATTGAAATTCACCGGAACCATACCTCATGTTTTAAAAGACACTCCACTGATCAATCGTCAACACATTCACTTCTTGCATGATGGCGCTCCTGCACACTTCAGTCGTACGGCTCGCCGGTACTTGGATCGAAGGTTTCCTGATCGATGGATAGGTAGAGGTGGCCCAATTGCTTGACCTCCACGTCACCTGATCTGAACCCTCTCGATTTCTACTTGTGGGGCCATTTAAAATATTGGTTTATTCGTCTCCGGTTCCTGATTTGTAATCCCTTCGGAATCGAATTGTGGCATGTTCTGAGGACATACGCAATACTCCTGGAGTTTGGGATCTTGTTCGCAGGTCAATGAGACATCGATGTGAGGTCTGTATTCAAGCAGGAGGTGGACATTTTGAACATCTTCTGTAATGACAACGACCTGCGGTGAATTTCAATGTTGTGAAGGCCATAACTCGAAAATGAAGCATTTCCGGACACATGTTGTAATGAACTATTTTGATTGTCTACATGTGGGAAATACATACCTGAAAGTATGCCCCGTAATTTTGAAACACCCTGTATATTCAATAGTTGATACTTTAAAATCTCTATAAATTAAATTTGTTGGGTAATCCATATTTTTGGTTAAACAACTTTTATTTTAAAAATGTACAGAAGATAAAACTGTTTCAAAATGGGAACTTATTTTATAATAACCTTATATAAAATGGAATTAAATTAATTTGTAGCCTATACAGTGTAATTTTATTTTAGCTTTTTTATCGATGTCTATTCCTTCATATGAGTAGTTACTTTTTTGCAATAAAACTACGTACTCTAAACACAGGGGATTATAACCATTCTCTCAATAATGTATGTACCGTTTCTGTTGTGTACGAAGATTGAGTACGAATCGTGCCGGCATATTGCAGTAGCTGCTATTTTTTTTTTTTAGTGTACGGCCATTAACAATTCATTACTGCATCTTTTATGTCCACCTTAACGAGCAGTTTTTTTCCTCATTCGCGGTACACTGTAGAGTCAGCGTTGCATATTTAACTCTATTATGTCTGTGAAGGAATGTATTTGTGGTCTCGCGCTGAGCTTGCTCATTTGCAATGGAAAGCAGTCTCTGCCTCGGTAAACAATATGGCGGTCTCGGTGTCCACATCAGAAGCGGCAGCTCAGTTTTCCTGAAATCGCTTTACGATTTCATAAACTCGCATTAAACTTTCAGAATGTTCCCTACGCTGATGTACGGCAAAAGTGTTCTTAGTGGAATATTGGTTTGCCTGCGTGGTAGTGAGGATTTCGAATAAAATTTTAGTCAAAAGTGCTACACGAAAGTTAATTTTTGTCTGTCAAATATCTTATGACTGATATCGGCT
Source organism: Periplaneta americana (assembly GCF_040183065.1). Taxonomy (NCBI): domain Eukaryota; kingdom Metazoa; phylum Arthropoda; class Insecta; order Blattodea; family Blattidae; genus Periplaneta; species Periplaneta americana. Next base: position 45,974,337 of record NC_091130.1, read on the forward strand.
TATGAATAACGGTTAGCATGTCTAACCGTGAAATGTGCGGGTTAGGGTTTAAATTCTGATTGGGACAAGTTTTTTTTTTCCTTGTTAGGAGGGAGGTAGGGAACATCCCACGCACTACGACCTGAGGTCTATTGTACACTCCCCGATATGGGATGAGTTGCGTGCCCACCGATCCTCTACGCGCACCGACCTATAGTCCCGTCGCTCTTAAGGCTGACGCTCACTGGCACGAACCGACCGGAACGGAAATCTACAGCAGTCCGTCTTCCGCGGAAGCTCTGACGCTCACTGCTCGGAATATTCCGGTACAGTCGACAGGTAGTCTGGTTTAAACATGGAGTAGGATAGTAGTTCCGAAGATTATTTTATTTTACTGAGTCTTTACCTGATAAGGAAGAAAAAAATAAAAGAAAATGAGAACTATGTAGACTACATAAATCTGAAGCTAAAAATGACGAAGTATGTAGATAAATATGTAATAAATAAAAAACAAAAGTTGGTAATTTAAAATCTAAGCTTTATTAGATCTATTTTTGCACACTAATAAAAAATTACAGGTGCACATGTGATTTAACCTCATTGTTTGGAGGCGCAATTAATAATTAAATATTTTTACATATTTTCTGCGGTTATTGATCGTCTCGTCAATGGCAACCCATACGTAGGAATCATCAAGTCCATCTATAATCGTTTCCATTGTGTCAGTGTAGCAGGAGTTCAAATATTTTTTCCGGAGTGTTGATTCATGCGAAATATTGAAGTTGCAGTATTTGCGTAGGAATGCTTGGAACTTTGGAACTCCAAGTTTATGCCACTGTATATGTTTGCAGCAACCATTGCCATGCACAAATTTTTATTAAATTCACTTGTAGAAGACGAATGTTTCAGGACCACTTGTGTAAGAAGAACTTTTTCTTTTCGACGGAGCACGTTTTTTATTTCTCACATGAAGTCCAATTTTTAAATGCTATTCTAATTGTGACTTCATGGAGCACCCAATGCGTTTGTCACACACTTTGGACTGCACGATTTTACCATTTTAGTAAAGGAATCGTCAATTGAAATCCAGTCTTTTAACTTGGATGCGAATGGCAGTAGGCTTGCTACTTCTATTACCTGACGTCAAAATAAGTTTCTTAAAAAAAAACAGAAAAAAACTATTGTTTTCTTTTAGAGCAACTGATTGGGAGTGTTTGTGCGAAACGGTCATACCCACGAGGTAACTTTCATTCTGTCCTTCACTACTACGATTCGCATTGGTATTTGTATCTACTTTACTGTTACTTCTCAAGGTATATAGCCTACAAACTATTAGCATTGCAAACAGATGTCCATTTTTTGACGGAATACGTTATTATTTTCAATTATCAAATTATATTTGTGCACTAGAGACGAAGGGATAAGCTTTATAAACAATTTTAACAAATAACTTAAGCATTACGTAGAGAGAAAATTAGTGAAAAAATATATATATTCTTTCAAAATATGCAATATCCTTCAAAATATTTAAAAATATATAATATATGCCAAAATATTTATTATGCACCAAAATATGTAAAAACATTTAAAACTTCGGAATAATGAACCCTTTCGTTAATCTTCGATGCTACTTACCCATTAGAGTTCTACGAAATGTTTATTTGGCCATTATTCAGTCTACCATTCAATATGGTATAATTGTTTGGGGTGGAAGTACAAACATTAATCTTAGTTCGTTAAATTTACTACAAAAACGAATAATTAAAATTTGTTTGAAGAAACGTTTCGATTATCCAACTAAATTAATTTATTCTGAATTTAATGTATTTAATATTGAACAAATTTATAAGTATACGCTGTTAAAATTTTATCATAAAAATCGTAATAAGTTTGTATTACAGACACATAATTATGACACAAGACGAAATATTAATTCAACATTAATAGAACCTAAATGTCTAACATCTGCTGGTCTAAAGCATAGCATTAATTTTGGCCCTCGGTTGTACAATGCTTTAACCAAATTACACCCAGAACTTCTAACATGTAACCCACTAACATATAACAAGAAAATTAGAAACGTGTTAATATCTTCAATTTGATTAAATAAATTTATGGCCTATGTGTATGAATTAATCAACTTATATTATATTTGTATTCTATAATTTTGAAATATATATATATGTGTATATATATATATATATATATATATATATATATATATATATATATATATATATATTGTTCTACTTTTCACGTGCGATATTATTCTTCTCTAGTGTTAATATTATATTACATAATTCCATTGCCGCTGTAATTTAAATTTTAGTTCCTATTTTATTTTACTTATTTATTTTTATTATTTTTTCTGTATTTCTCTTATATTAATTTTATATTATATAATTTCTGTAACTGTAATTTTAATTTTATTTCCTATTTTATTTTATATTCTCTTATAGGCTTATTAATATTATATCTTAACTGCGACCGAACACGAGCGCTGCTCATTCGGTCTCAAATTTTGTTAATACTACTGTATCTCCTTTTTTATATTGATTGTATTATTTTATTTCTATTTGTCTTGTTTGTTTGTAATTATATTCTTTATTCTGTATATTTAAATTTAAATTTAAAATTAATACGATTCGCGGACTTTTAACTTTCCTTATAGCTACATATGTAGGAACGGAATATGCAATTACATACAATCCGGGCTCTAGTCATAACAATATAAAAAAGTGTTTTGATTAATTTAACCATATTTGTCCACATTTGTGTAAAGATCGAGTAATGGTTTTTTTAGTACTTTCGTATGAGCGAAGAAAAATGTTTAAAACTTCATCTGTTATTAGCATCTGAAATAATGAAGGGAAACATCACATTTCGAAGGCCAATCAGCACAGAAGCACGATTAGCACTGTTAAAATTAACTTTTCATCAGCCATTTTAAGAATAATCTGTCTGGACAACGCACCAGCACATGTTGAGTGGGAAGGTACTAAGAACAGCCAACACGCTTTTCTCCGAAGACCAGCGAAGACATACGAATGCTGACGATCGTCATCGGAAATTCCGCTAGGGTCGTGTCGCGAGAACCCTGTCCGTCAGGACCGGCAGCCGGTTGCTTCCGTTCGGACAAGTGAGCGTTTGCCGTTTAAAATACATGCATACGTCTCTCGCAGAATATTTCCGGTTCGTTCCGTTCCTGTCGGTTCGTGCCAGTGAGCGTCAACCTTTATTTCCGGCAGCCAATCACGTTGCAGGTCGGCTACATTTAAACGTGTGCGTCTTGTGATTCGCTTATGTTGACGTTATACATTTCCCAATACTTAATATAATTCCTCGCCATTTTGGCTCTTTCGTAGGCGTTCGCAGAAAGCACACGAGGACGTTATTTGCCGCTCAATTATTTTCTCAATTACAGTGCGTTTGATTTATTATCATAGGAGCTACGACATGATAATGTTTAACGGCGTGGCAAATAGGTTTCTCGTCTGGTAGCTCGGCAACGAAAGAACAAAAATAGTGGACGATACTACCTACCTAGACTTTATAGAGCCTTCACTTCCTAAGACGTACGCAAAGAGGAGGAGTCACGCCTGGAATAACAGCGTCGCAACTATAACCACCTGACCCCTTAACCGGTCCCTACAGCCAACAGAGTCCATGCACCACTCCTGCGTCGGCAACCCCCCCCCCAAAGCTTGCTTAACGGTCCGAAGCGGAAGTCCTCCCCCGAGAAGGTCCGCCCCGGGTTCCGTTGCAGAAGCTATCCATCATCGCATGAATACAATCCACGGAGGTCGGTCGAGAGAGCCAGCTGCTTCGGAGGGCCGCGTGTAGAGCAATCTGAAACCAGAAGAAGTAACGGGATGATGAATGAATGGATGATAGGGGAGGAAAGTAAATGGCGAAGATGAGTGGGGTTCCAATCGCTTGATAAAATTACCTGATATTCATCCGTAGAAGTGAGGGAAAAACTCCGAAAAAAAACCTCACCCAGACAACTCGTCCCCACCGGGAATCGAACCCGGGCCCGCTGGGTTCGAAGTTAGACTCGCTAACTCCTCAGCCACAACGGTGAACTTGGGACAAATTATCTGGTTAAGGTTTAACGAGGTTTTCCCCCTAAACAATTATTGAAGTATAATTTCTGGGTAAATTTGGGTGTTGGACCTCTAACTCATTTCTCTATCTTAATTACACTTCTCTTCTTTCATTATTATCTTCACTTTTTTCCCATATTTCGAGTTTGAGTCCGCTGTGAAGTCGGCTGCAGGACATCACTGAATTTAGATGACTTGGTATCTGGTTAATAGTAGCTGGTGGTAGTGCTATGTACCGTGGTCTCTCCCCTGGGCCCATGGTGTCTCGTGTTTTGAGGGACCGCGATGATGTCTACGTGGAAGGGTAAAGGAATTCTGCAAGTTGTAGTGGAGTTCGAAGACGGCCGGCAGGGGAATATGTAGGTAGAGGTGGGTTGCCTCCGGGTGTGCACATTATCCCATGTCTCACAACACAATAAATGACTAACAACTCTTTTTCACGCACCTAGTAAACCTCTCTATCTACGATTGAACAGGAGCGACAAATTCATTAATCACACCTTTCTAAATTGTCTTGTCCCTGATAAAACAGTGAAAGTTTTTTCTCATAACACTCTTCAAATGTTAAAGAACATGAATTCATATTCACCTTTGCCTAACTAACCAAGTAATTGGCAGAAGCACAGCTAATTGCGGGGTGCTAAAGGAGTTTGGGCTCCAAAACAAAGTAATTCATATGAAAGTTAGGGTGACTATTACACTCTTACTACTTTTGACCAATAAAACGGTAAGAAAGGACGTATTTCAACCAATCATGGCTGCTTATCGTAAAATTTTATCGCATCCCTAGCATTTGTTTAATTTTATCGCGTCCCTAGCATTTGTTTTTTGTTTGCCAACATTTGAAACTGCGCTGTGGTCTGGACGTAAAGATATATAAACCACTCCAGTCGATGCACAGCAGTTTCAAATATGACTCGCACTGGCATTCAAGAACAAGAATTAATAAAAATCACTGATTATACCTATGCATCTTCTGAAATCCTATTTACAAATAAATGAAGAGCACCATTCGGAAATCCTGAATAAGTTGAATACACCATGTAGGCCTAAATCATTCTATTACGCACACGTCCAATATAACATCAATTGAACCACCAACTACATTCAAATTTGAAAATTGTACATTCAATAATTATTCCTTTTAAAATTATTCATTCGGGAATCCTGAATAAGTTGAATACATCATGTAGGCCTAAATCAACAAGTTCCACTTCTATTACGCACACGTCCAATATAACATCAATTGAACCACCAACCACATTCAAATTTGAAAATTGTACATTCAATAATTATTCCTTTTAAAATTATTCATGTTTATTTTTTATGTCATCGTCGTTAATTAAAACTTTTCTAACACTTGTGTACAGTATATTAGTTAGGTTATGTTATAGCTTCTGCTATATGATATTATGGATAGTCACGTATCAGAGATTGTTTAATATTAAGATTTATTGAAAATCATCTGTCAAGTGACGTTGATTACTGGGATTCGGATAATTGAAGTGGAATGCAACTGTTTTAATAATAAAAATGAAACTGAATCAACAAAGCCTTATTCACTAGTAACATTGCCATTCTGTATAGATCGAGAACTTCTCGACGAGAAGGCATTGCTCACTACTGCCATCTAGCATGCATCTAGCGTAATATTTGTAATGTTGAGATGGTACAATAATACATTTGAAGACAGTTGTATTTTCGTAAGTCAATTAATATTTTATCGTATTGGAGTACTTCGTTACTTCTAATCTTTATATACTTTCTTCTAATCGTTTAATAGTCAATTAAATCCCACTCGAGTTTTGAATTTCTCTAGATAAATCAAAACGTCTAGTGAGATAACTGTTGATAAAATACTGATTAAAAATTATATTTGGGGACCAGTCGCTTTAGGGGGCGATTTGCTACAAGGTTCAACAAAGAGAGGGGTAGGAAAAAGGGTGGGTTTATAAACTGCAGATAGGGCTGCATCATATAGGAATGGGATGGGTGTGGGAGAAAGAAGAGAATAACAGTAGGAATGTATAGCGTAATGTAAAGATGGGTTTAATTGATATCGAGAGGCAAGAGATTGAGCTCCAATGTTCGGGAAAGTCCTCACTACATTTACAATCAGATCTCACGCTTAACTGGGAGAGGTGTGACTACATAAATTCTTGTAACAAAGACAGCAGAGCAGGTTTAGCATGGTTAAGAATGGGGGCATGGAAGGGTAATAAATTTGTCAACGAAGAAGTAGAGCGCCTTTGTTCACTGTGCGGAGAAAAGGGTATACTATTACTATTAATAATAATAATAATAATAATAATAATAATAATAATAATACTAATAATCACAATAACAATAATAGCTATAATATCACTGTTTCATATCACATATTAGTTTTTTATGTAATTTTTCTGTTTTTTTTTGTCTTGTCTGTGTATTCGATATAATAGGTCTATGTCTTGTGTGTTGAACATTCATTTGTATGTCACGTGTCTATTTCATGTCATTTTTATGTCATACACGTCCTTAAAAGTAATATGTAGTCTATGTTTCCACGAAATGCTTAACTTTTTTTGTGTAACAAATCTGTGTGTGATATTTCCTGGGAAATTATTGTATGTAATATGTCTGTGTTTCATATATTGTGCATCTATTTCTATGTATTATATCTATTTTATGTCATGTTTATGTATCTGCATATAACTATGATTTTTAATATGTCGTACACATTTAATGTAATATGTGTACTGTATATTATGTCATAATTATGTATATATTTTATGTAAGTATTTGTATAAGGCTTACTTACTTACTTACTTACTTACTTACTTACTTACTTACTTACTTACTTACTTACTTACTGGCTTTTAAGGAACCCGGAGGTTCATTGCCGCCCTCACATAAGCCCGCCATTGGTCCCTATCCTGAGCAAAATTAATCCATTCTCTATCATCATATCCCACCTCCCTTAAATCCATTTTAATATTATATTCCCATCTACGTCTCGGCCTCTCTAAAGGTCTTTTTCCCTCCGGCCTCCCAACTAACACTCTATATGCATTTCTGGATTCGCCCATACGTGCTACATGTCCTGCCCATCTCAAACGTCTGGATTTAATGTTCCTAATTATGTCAGGTGAAGAATACAATGCGTGCAGTTCTGTGTTGTTTAACTTTCTCCATTCTCTTGTAACTTCATCCCTATTAGACCCAAATATTTTCCTAAGCACCTTATTCTCAAACACCCTTAACCTATGTTCCTCTCTGGATCGCCCATACGTGGTTTCACAACCATACAGAACAACCGGTAATATAACTGTTTTATAAATCCTAGCTTTCAGATTTTTCGACAGCAGACAGGATGATAAAATTTTCTCAATCGAATAATAACAGGCATTTCCTATATTTATTCTGTGTTTAATTTCATCCCAAGTATCATTTATATTTGTTACTGTTGCTCCCAGATATTTGAACTTCTCCACCTCTTCAAAAGATAAATTTCCAATTTTTATATTTCCATTTCGTACAATATTCTGGTCCCGAGACATAATCATATACTTTGTATTTGCATAGGGCTATAATATGTATTACTTAATTACAGCCCTAATATACCTTCGGATAAAATAGGGTTCTATTAACTTGGAAATTCAATAATAAAATTGAATGATGTTCCTTTGTTAGAAGTTTCAGTTTACTATCCTATAAATTTGTCTCCATGTAGATATGACCTAGTATTCATTATGACGTAATTTGCGCTATATAGGTCTAGGTGACACAAGAACGCGGACTATTACATTTTGCTGAAAGTGGTAATTAATTTCAGGCTAAATAGCGGAAACAAAATTTAAAAAAAAAAACCTTGGAAATAATTTCACTAATTGCTGCTGGTTGTTCCATAATTTTGCTCTCACTTTCAAAGTTCCCTTTGAAACAGATGCGTTGAGTCATTATTTCTTATTGGAAACATTAACTTTTATTTCCGCCTGTTTTCTCTTTAGTAGTGCATCTAGCTTTACGTAATGCAGAGGGGGGGGGGGTGCTGGGACGGGCGGCCTCTGTTGTTGAAAAGCGTCGCGTCGGCTCTGCAAGGTTCGAAACCGCTGCTCAAATTGTGTTTGTCGCTCTGTAACTCGGGGGCAATGGTCATTTTACTCCCGGCGTAGTTTGATAACAAACGCTACATTTTTCTTTTGTTTAAATCCGCAGTTGAAAAAATTCTAGCCCAGAGAAACAATAGTTAATTACGGGAAACTGTTAATACAACCGCAGCAATACATATTGCACCAACAACGTCAGACTGACTTAATTGAAGCTCCAGTATATGCAAATTAGATCCGCATTTGTGAGCCTCACATTTAAAATTCTGTGAAGTATAGTAAGCTAAAGAACAGAGGTTGTAGTGTGTGCCAATTCCATTGGGGAAACTGCAAGATAAACATTTAAAAGTACGCGAAAAGGCGTCCTTGCAAGGGAATTTGAAACTATAGTCGCGACGCTGTTATTCCCTGCGTGACTCCTCCTCTTTGCTTACGTCTTAGGAAGTGAAGGCTCTATAAAGTCTAGTCAGGTAGTATCGTTCGCCATTTTTCTTCTTTTGTTGCCGAGCCACCAGACGAGGAATCTATTTGCCACACCGTTAAACATGATCATGTCGTAGCTCCTATGATAATAAATCAAACGCACTGTAATTGAGCAAATAATTGAGCGGCGAATAACATCCTCGTGTGCTTTCTGCGAACGCCAACGAAAGAGCCAAAATGGCGGGCAATTATATTAACTATTAATCGAGCCTTAGGAAATGCATGACGTCTTCACCAGCGAATCACAAGACGCACACGTTTAAATGTAGCCGACCTGTAACGTGATTTTTTCTGCCGGAAATTAGAGCGACGGGACTATAAATATGTGAGCTCGAAGCCTGTTGGCAACTTGTCTCAGAGTTTCGCCGTTACGAAAATGGCCGTAACCTAATAGCTAGGGTTCGTACTCTTATTCCAGGGCGCACAGATATAAGGTAGTTGTTCATAGACTATATTGGCGTGACGTCATCTTGGCGCGTAACACAGATATTATGAGGGAACACTTGCCCCTTGTTTGTGATGAAGTCGACCTTCTATTAATGATTCAAAATTTGACCTCGGAAACTGTTGAGAATTCATTCTAAAGATAGAGGTTGAGACTACAATGACCTCTCCTACAATTTAAATTATTTGTTCATTTATTTATTTCACTTATTTTTACTGGTATTAGCCACCGGCGTGGCTCAGTCGGTTAAGGCGCTTGCCTGCCGATCTGAAGTTGCGCTAGGGCGCGGGTTCGATCCCCGCTTGAGCTGATTACCTGGTTGGGGTTTATCCGAGGTTTTCCCCAACCGTAAGGTGAATGCCAGGTAATCTATGGGGAATCCTCGGCCTCATACCGCCAAATATCATCTCGCTATCACCAATCTCATCGGCGCTAAATAACCTAGTAGTTGATACAGCGTCGTAAAATAACGAACTAAAAAAAATACTGGTATTGGCAGAGTTAAGGCCATAAGGCCTTCCCTTCCATTGAACCATTATATATAAATAACATCAATACAGAAAATAATGGAATACCGGTACTAATAATGATGATGATAATAGTAGTAATAATAATAACAATAATGTCATGCCTTAGTATAACGAAGATCGATGTAAACATAAACCCTGGGTCATTCCATACAAAATTTTAAAAATATGCCAGCGATGTCATGCATTTTTTTGGGCTTTTAATATAATAATGTTATTATGAAAACAAATTAAACCGCCAAATATGACCGCCATATCATTAATATTTTAGTCATACGGATGATTGAAAAATGGGTGGCGGTTACATGTTATCCATCATTTAAAATATTCCAGACACCCTATATGAAGTATCATCAAAACTAAACAGACGCCATTGTAAACCTGAATAACCATATTTTAATACCTTAAAGACTAATCCGAATAATATTAAGGCATGCTCACAAAACACCTCATTGAAAAAAAAAGAAATAGTTTTATATTCGAATGCAACAAATCAAATTAATGCGAATTTCATTCGTATTAAAGAAAATCTTATTCCTGATCCATCTCCCAAGTTTTATGAATTTATCTAAAAAAATATATGAATAATTAAATTAATAAAATAATTAAATTTTGTTCTGACGGTTCAAAATCGCTTGCTATGTGTGGCGGTCGCAGCGTTCGCGAGATTTCATAACGATGAGTAATCTCTAACGTCCGTCTCCCTGACCTTGATCGCGTAACATTCTGTACGACGGGAAAGCCTACCTGCTGAGCTCCTTTGTTCCGGTGAGTTATTTTTATTAAAGACTGACATGATATTTAAGTCAGCATTCTGAAATTTTCACAGTGGAATCAATATACTCTAAAGAATAAAACACATGTTTTTTCGTCTGTAAAAATGAATTGCATTTTGTGTTCTATATATTTTGTTTTAATTAATTTACGGTGGGTAACTATTTAAAATATTACACATTTTTTTCATTTTAAGGGCATTTATAAACAAGGGTCATCTTTTTCGAATTGCATTTAAATCATTTTTCCATCTTCCTTTACATAGTAAGAAAACTTCAATGAATGGCACCGTGTTCTTTGTGAAACCAATATTTTAAATTCTGATTGCTGCCGAACTATGAAACATATAAATATAGTATTGCTTGAAATTCATATTTAGAACATACAAAATAACCTACTACAATAGTTTTAACTTTTGAGACATCATGGTTCAAAAACATACTTTTTGCATGGAATAACCCCCCTTATACAGGGACTTCATTTTATTTTTACTTCAATTTTTATTGTACCTGAGTTTTTTAATGTACTTCACTCCCACACCTTCTACTAATGAAGATCAACTGTCTTCCACACGGATCCAAGACCGCATATACAGTCATAGTAGCCTTACCGTCACAGTACGTTCCAAAAATATGTTCGCGTTTTCCAATGACGAAAGAGCTTTCAATATTGTATCATTTTCGCAAAGGTACTGTCGTCCATTTGCCTACGTCGCATTCCTGTTTTCCCCACCAGCTTCTATTCGCCTCTCGGTAAAGGCTAGTGACTGGGCTGTCTTAGATCTTTTCTGAGAACATTAATTTCTGTTAGGAATTGGACATCTACGTAATATTATACCCATACAACTGTTTAAAATAACTTAAATAAAAGGGCCTCGTTAAGTAATTAACCGTCACGTGATTTCCCTCCTTTCTACGATCAAGCGACATAACCACTTGGACGGACAGTAGATAGCATGTCTGAGTAATTTTATCTTTTCGGATCGAGCAGAAGTGAAGATTGAATTTACAGTACGTAAGGTACTCTTTTACAGAGTAGGTACAGAATTATTTCAACATGAGTTACTAGTACGAAGGACGAAACTGGTAATTGGAATTACATACATTAGAACTGAAGCCTGTATCGAAATGAACCGCCACCGTTTTGAAAAATGTGTTTAAATATCCATATTATGATTATTTTTCAATTTAACTTCATTCTCTATAGTGTACGCTAATGTGCTGTAGACAGTATAATATACACTGCATAATGAATACGTCCGTATGGACAGCTCAGTTCGTGAGTAAAAACACTCATTGTTAATACTGTGCTGTATTCTGATTAAACAAAACCCTAATGAAAATTATCAAACTCAAAAGCTTGATATTTCATAGTTTACGTAAATGGATGAATTACTTTTCTTCCCTCCTATACCTAGTAAAGTGATTTGTTTGTGTATTACGCCAACGAACTCCAGTCATGGAAGGGGTTAGCAACCGTTGATTCAAAGGTATAGGCAGGTTAATATCAGAAATGTTAGTAAAAATAAAATGATGTCCCTGTAGTACAGTATTTTTTTTTCGCGTTCCCAGCGTTTTTAATATACTCCTTATGTTAAATTCGTATCATTAGAGAGATGTAGTAATTTCATTAACACCCTGTTACAACGACGCGTACTTTTCATTCCTATTACTTACAGGTTCTTTTGTATTTGGTGCAAACAGCACGAAATTCTCATAGGAGTTGGCGGTCTTATGATCTGCCGAAAAGCTTTTCATTTCGCCAGTTCGCTGCAAGGATCAAATTTAGAACAAGGAATGCCTGGCTATTGCGCTTTAAGGAAAGGCGTGACGTCTTGTACAAAATCAGGACGGGGAAGAAAGGTTTGCTGCCATTGCTAGTTTGGTACAAATAAATTGAAAGCAACATTGAAAATTACAGCCTTTAAGACAATTATAATACTGATCAAACGGGAGTTTTTTCTCCTAACGCTGTTAGAAAAATTGTGATATATAGGAGAGTTAAGCGGTTAAAGTAGGCCTGGACGTTAAAACCTCAATTGAGGTACTGCAGACTGCCCCTTAAATCCCCATTTCACATTCCCCGGGTGAGTTGTGTATCGGACCGATAGACCTGAAGGCAAGCATTGCTGAGTGACGGATTGTGTAGGGCATACATCATAGCTTTGGGCTCTCGCTGATCTCCTAAAATCTACCCCTGATGCACAGAGCTTTAATATGTATTCATTTCTAAAGCGGTGAAGCGGAAAGGACATGGGCGGGTATCTCCTTTCCTTTTCCCTTCACCTTTACGCACAAGGCTGAATTAAAGAATGTTAAACCTCGTAGCTACATCTTGCCCAAAGACTTTGGATGTATTAGTTATAAATCGGTTTGCATAATTAAATTCTTAGAAAATGATAGGGGCTTCTCCGCGTAAAAATTTTGAATTCCTTTTAAGTGGCGTTCAGTTTGTTTTATTTTGTGTATTATTGTTTGTATAAACGTGATTTAAAGTATCAGTCCTGTATCACATTTAATGATCTTTCAGTTGATAAGAGAGGAAACAAGTCTACATAGTTGTTAGAGAATAGAGTAGAATTTTTATTTCAAATATTTTACCTGATAAAAGATAATTTGTAAGATTTTAAATTAGTTTTACTTTGGCTGTCCGTAATCTTTTGAATTATTCTGTATTATAGCGTATATGAAAATGTTACTAGCCAGTGATGTTTGCAATGGAGAGGGAAAAGAACTCTCCACCCTATCTTATTATCTTCTGGCTTAGTTGCCTTATTGGTGTCATTTACGAAGTTCAAACCAGTCTCCGGACTTTGATTAAATAACAACAATATAAGAAATCTTCTTGCAGTATCATACACTGTCAAAATAACACTAACCTCCTAGATAACATTATTTTATGTGTTCAGAAAATCTTTCAGTTATGGTTTTACCACAGTCTAGTATATGCAGCCACGAAGCTTGAGTTGTTGAGGTTACTAGGAACAATAGACTGTGCAGGTACTATTTCGCATTGTCTGTAATGAGGCGATAGTAGCCATCCTAGTGGTTAGGAACTATCTATGGAAGTATATTTATTACGTATTGAGCTTCGTGACTGTATATGCTCAGAGCTGGGCAGCAAGAGCGGATGCTACTCTCTCACGGGGAGCCATATGATTTCTCTTCATCTCTGTTCTTCCCCGCCGAACACCGCACAGCGTTGATTCAGTAACGGATGAATATTAAGCGTCCCCGTTTCTAGTTCCGCTCCCGATGCCCAGCCCTGTGCTAGACTGTGGTTTTACTGCATACTACATAATATGAGATACCTATGATATAATATGACACGACACGATATGATACGACATGATATATTATATATGTTATTTGTATAGTATAGTTGCTGGTCCACATCTGTTCAGTAACGGTCAGTGCGTCTGGCCGCGAAACCAGGTGTTCGATTCCCGGTCGGAGCAAGTTACTTGGTTGAGATTTTTTCGGGGTTTTCCCGCAACCCAATATGAGAAAATGCTGAGTAATTTTCGGTGCTGGACCCCGGACTCATTCAACCGGCATTATCGCCTTCATCTCATTTAGACGCTAAATAACCTGAGATGTTGATAAAGCGTCGTAAAATAACCTACTAAAAAGTATAGTTGTTGTTTAGTCAACTGTCCGGAGACAGATTTGAACCTCACAAATGATACCAACAAGGCACCAATCATGAGGCGACTAAGGTAGAAGGTAATGGGGTAGGATGACCAGTTTCTTTTCCCCTAATAGTATGTATTCTATAGTATAGTATAGTGCAGTATACTGCTCTGTCGATATAGCAGAAAGCAATGTTTTTTTTCTTTTTTCCTCTTGTACAGAGAAGGGGCCCGAAAGCTTACACTGCAGCCTGAAGTTTAATGCTATAGCATAGCATAGCATAGCATAGCACAGCACAGCACAACAGAACAATAGTATAGCAGAATATTACATAGCACAACACAACAATAGGATAGCAGAATATAACATAGCACAACACAACAATAGGATAGCATCGCGTAGGACAACAGAACAATAATATAGCATAACATAACACAATAATACAGTAGGATAGAACAAAATATATTGATATATTTAAATAGTAATCAGTAGATCCCGGATGTTTAGGCATTTGTAATAGTTAAAATAGGCAGGCAAAAAAGACAATAAAAATGTAAAAAGGGGACAATAATTTAAAAAAAAGACATTATGAAATTTAAAAAGGCATAACATATTTTAGCAATAATTTTAAATTATATCAATGTAACTCACATTTTTACTTCGTGGTTGACACATGTTAACATATAAAATAATTTCGTTTTTGTGATTAACTGTCTTTTCACAAAACTTACACAATAGAACTGTTTCATCGGTTGAAAACAAATGGGTACCAAATTCACTAACGTAAGCATGAAGTTTACTTTTCAATGGTTTATGTATATATATATATATATATATATATATATATATATATATATATATATATATATATAATTTATTTCCGAGAAATAGTCTGCCCAGGCATCCTGGGTTGCCAAAAACACAGAATAACACACATATAACAATAATAACGATTACAGTAAAATAGATGAGTCAAATTGAAATGCGAACTAGGAGCTTAAATTTAAGAAATAATAAATTTGTACATATATTGTAACAATCACACACTAACGGATAGAAAGAGGGGGAATTATGATATTCCGTATAAATTATTTTTCAGAATCGCCACAGACCCTTTAATGCTAGAAGCAATTATTTTTGGAATGATGTCGTGGATTCCAAATGTTTTGATAGTGTTTACAGTTGATCGTGGGATGGTTCTAGGCATTCTAGCTAAGCGATCTTATACCTTCTGTCGCCTGGCAATAACTGACTGTTCCTCACTCAAATTTCTTTCTCCTACAATAATAAACACGTGTAGCACAAAATTGTAAGAGTAAGATTTGAAAATATGAAAGCAAACAATTGAAAATGCTACGTGACGACTTCTATGAGAACGAGCTTAATATTTAAAATTATAAAAGTGTATGTTGGTACCATGAAGACATGAAAATATTATATTTGTAACTGTGGTATGCCGATCATTATTCATATTACACCAATAGTATTAACGCACGATTATTAGCACATTGAGCACCGAAATCAATTTACTTTTATTTACTATTGTGAGTAAAGTGAGTCATTGTTTCATATATTTAAATTTCATAATCATTACATTACAATTAATTAAAAATTTGCAAATGAAAAAAAAATATATATTGCTTTAAAATGACAAAAGAGGCATTTATTAAAAGGCAAAATAAAAATTGGCTCTATCACTTTTATTTACCCCAAATCACATTTATATCTTACTTACTTACTAGCTTTTAAGAAACCCGGAGGTTGATTGCCGCCCTCACATAAGCCCGCCATTGGTCCCTATCCTGAGCAAGGTTAATCCAGTCTCTATCATCATATCCCACCTCCCTCAATTCCATTTTAATACTATCTCCCCATCTACGTCTCGGCCTCACTAAAAGTCTTATTCCCTCCGGCCTCCCAACTAACACTCTATATGCATTTCTGGATTCGCCCATACGTGCTACATGCCCTGCCCATCTCAAACGACTGGATTTAATGTTCCTAATTATGTCAGGTGAAGAATACAATGCGTGCAGTTCTGTGTTGTGTAACTTTCTCCATTCTCCTGTAACTTTATCCCTCTTAGCCCCAAATATTTTCATAAGCACCTTATTCTCAAAAACCCTTAACATATGTTCCTCTCTCAAAGTGAGAGTCCAAGTTTCACAACCATACAGAACAACCGGTAATATAACTGTTTTATACATTCTAACTTTAAGATTTTTTGAAAGCAGACTGGATGATAAAAGTTTCTCAAACGAATAATGAAATGCATTTCCCATATTTATTCTCTGTTTAATTTCCTCCCGAGTATCATTTATATTTGTTACTGTTGCTCCCAGATATTTGAAATTCTCAACCTCTTCAAGAAATAAATTTCCAATTTTGATATTTCCATTTCGTACAATATTCTCGTCACGAGACATAATCATATACTTTGTCTTTTTGGGATTTACTTCCAAACCTATCTCTTTACTTGCTTCCAGTAAAATTCCCATGTTTTCACATTTATATCTACGAAAATAATTATTTATTTCCACTCAGTAAAACATCCGGGCTCTAGTAATAAGGGTTTGAAATGTGTGAATTGTGAAAATAATACTTTTTAAATGCCTTCTTGTCCTATAATTCATCCAGAGTTGTAGAAAGTCAGTGGCAGCCTTTGCTCACACTTTACACAAGCTGTGTGCTTTCTTCCATGCAAAATACAACAGTAGGCAATAAACTTAGTGTTCCTTATGAGAAAGCCCTCTCCCCTTTGGTGAGTGCAACAGTTTTATAGTTCGAAGTTGCGGTATCCACTATTGAATGGACCCAATTTTATGTTCCCGATCAGACATAAAGAATCGGTCGCGTTCAGTATTTGTTTTAAGAACCAGTATAAATACAGTTCCTCACTTCGGCTTCCCTGTTGCTTTACAGCCCCAGCTTTGAATTTTCATGATCACGTTGCAGGTGTTCCATTCACTGGAGACTGGGCTTATAACGCGGAAGCGATATTCAAAATCTCATACATCTGTATATTTTGTGGAGCATTGTTATGCAAAGCCTGGGAAAAGAGGATTTTGGGAGTAAGAATTTCGGTTCTAAATTCAACCACGATGAAACTTCGTGTTGGTGTAACAAAGTGATTTTCCTGTTGACGGAATACACAACAAAATTCCAATGTTCAGAAGTAGCCTATACTCATAGGCCTATGCTATCAACTACTTTAGTTTTTATCATTTTATGCTTTATGTTTCTAAATAGTCCTAAATGAACAATATTTTTTCTCCTTTCCCTTCTTATTTTTTTCTTTTCTTTTATTATCTTGATTTTACTTAATCATTTGTATTTGTATGCCATTTAGTATGACTTTGCTAAACAACATTTTATGTCTTGTAGTCCACATCTGTGGAGTAACGGTTAGCACGTCTAGCCGCGAAACCAGGTGGCCCGGGTTCGATTCCCGGTCGGGGCAAGTTACCTGGTTGAGGTTTTTCCCGGGGTTATCCCTCAACCCAATATGAACAAATGCTGGGTAACTTTCGGTGTTGGACCCCGGACTCATTTCACCGGCATTATCACCTTCATCTCATTCAGACGCTAAATAACCTAGATGTTGAAAAAGCGGCGTAAAATAACCTACTAAAAAAAATTATGTCTTGTAATCCACATGTATTCTCTTATTAGTATATTAGTATATAACCTAGACACACGATCACAACACTCCTCAATATTATCCATTCCCTCCCACCGAACATCCTCATATTCATCTTCTTTCACTGTGGCTGTTCCTCGACTTTGGAATTCCCTACGGAGTAATGTCAGGGACTGTCAGATATCAAACCAATTTATTAATAGGCTAACGAGATATTTTTCTAACAATTATTGTCAACAATAATAGCTGTTTCAGGTTTCTCAATGTTTAATGGTTATATATATCACAGATAAATATCTAAATTATCTCATTATTATTATTATTATTATTATTATTATTAATATTATTATTACTATTATTATCATTACCATTATTATTATTATTATCATTATTATAACTATTTCTTACCAGTGTTTATTATTGTCACACTAACATTAGTTATCCAATTTTCATTATTTACTTTCATGTTGTTTTATGATCTAGATATTAATGTAATAACTATGTAAGCAAATGTATTTAATTAGAATTAGTCTGGCTGGGCGGAAGAGAAGGCCTACTGGTCTTAACTCTGCCAGATTAAATAAATAAATAATAATAATAATAATAATAATAATAATAATAATAATAATAATAATTATTATTATTATTATTATTATTATTATTATTATTATTATTATTATTATTAACTGTATAATATATCTCAAGTGAAATAATCGTCGAATTTATCTCGAGCACTTTAGGTCTTATAAATTGTGTGTGTGTGTGTGTATTCCCCTTATATTATGTAACTGATTTTGATTATGTGTAATTTTCTACTTTATTTCAGGCCTATATATAATGTAACCCATCTTGACTACTTGTAATTTTATATTATGTAACTTATCTTGAAAATTTGTAATTTTCTACTATATTTTATGTAATTTCTAAGGTATTTCTTTTGTGTTGTTTTGTAATCTAATTTTGTATTTCATGTATATTATTGAAACCTGGTTGAGTGGAAGAGAAGGCCTCAAGGCCTTAACTCTGCCAGGCAAAATAAACCTACTACTACTACTACTACTACTACTACTACTACTACTACTACTACTACTACTACTACTACTACTACTATTACTACTACGTTTGCCAATTCTGTTAGTCGTCTTCCCTAGTCTTACGGTTGAATCAGAGTTTCGCGAGTTCAAACCCGTCCGAAGGCGAAGTATTTGAAAGGACGATAAATTAGTTAATATAAGTTCCCGCTGGAGAGGAGAAAAGTTGTAACTTTCTTGTATTCAATTTACGACATGTTAAATAACCCTGCATCTGATAAAAACACCAATGAAAATTCCTCTGTTTTTCTTCGCCCACGTTGAGTTTAGATTTATAGGGCCGAATGTAGAAATGTATTTAGACAATGTTTAAGGTTAAACAATGCCTAAGCACGGCTGCTACGTTACGAAGACAATGTTTAATAGTACAGACGTGGACAAAATAATTATTAGACTAAATTAATTATATGTGCAACGAAGCTGTATTTATCGGTAGAAATAATGAATAAAAATGTATTTTGCACAGATATAATGAACAGAAAATTTAGTCTTGAGGTTATTAATATTTTGTGAACATTCCCTCATTCTTTATTAATACATTGATTTTGCAAGGGATGCTGGAAACTAAAGTTCGACAATTTCTTTGATTATCAGCATCATTTAGAGAGATATCAGACAGTGCTTAAATGAGTCCATGTTTTGTTATAAGCCTCTTTTTGTTCAATTTCTTCTTGAATATAGATAACAGATTTTCAATTTCGTTCATGTCCGGTCTTCTTGCAGGCCATGGGAGAATATCTTCTGCAGTATATAATTAAAACACTAGTAGTACCAACATAGTCAGAAAAAGTATACTTAACCATTAGAAAAATATATCAGAAGATGTAAACAATCATATTTACAACAATAGAGACTCTGTGAATTATACTGATAGTTGATATGACGAATTATATTATGTTTCCAAGAAAATGTTCTAATCTAATAATTTGTCCACGTCTGTAGAAACTGTCTAAAGCCTATATTTAAGCACCACCGAAGACACTGTTTAACCTCAATCTCATAAAGGATAGGTACGAGAGTATTAGTTATTTTTGTAATGAATATTTTATCTAACACATTAATTATATTGATATATTGAGACTATTATGGAGATGTACTATACTTCGTTCAGTAATATCTGACAGAAGAAATAAACATTGCCGTTTGCCGGCAGAGGAGGAGAGAAGTATAATTGATATTCAACCAATGGCAGAGATCTCATTCACACTTGACTTGAATTTGAGCGGACTGAAGCGTTCTAACTCCGCCCAACTTCAAGACAAGCGTGGAATGGCCTCTGCCAATGGTTGAATAATAATTATGTACTTCTCTTCTTCTCTGCCGGCAATGTTTACATCTTCTGTCAGACATTATGGAACGAAGTATAGTTGGACGGCCTCTTCGCATGAATACTTCACCTCCAACTCCACGGAATAATAGAAGTAGAGAATTGCGTTGTGTTGAATGAATGCAAATTATTTCATAACGGAAAAAGTAAGTATTTTTTCTATCTCTTTAGGTCTATTTAGTCCATGCCTTATGAATTTCCAGAGCAAAGTCCAATAAAGGAGATGTCAGAAAGTTTAAAAGGAAGATGAAATGATTAGAAACATTCGTGCTATACAGTTGTGTATATTAGAAAGAAAGGCGTTGTTGGATAATTATTCAATTAAACAAAAACGTTAAATAACGGTTATAAACTATGCAAATAGCATACACAGGATAAGTGAATCATTTGTTAATTAAATATGTAAATAGCAAAAATATTCAGTAAAATAATTTATTTATTTATTTATATATATTTATTTATTTATTTTCTTATTTATTTACTTATTTATTTACTTATTTAATTACTTATTTACTTATTTATTTACTTATTTATTTATTTATTTATTTATTTATTTATTTATTTATTTATTTATTTATTTGTGTTAGTGTTAATTTCGCTGTTTTATAATTCACATCACTGAGAAACATGCCGAAAATTAAGAGCGCCAAGCGTTCCCTTCAGAATAAACTTATAGAGAACTTATAGGGAGGAATATTAAACGAAATAACACTGATTTTTGCAAATTGTGTAAAAAAGATACGACAGAGACGTCTATTTTTTTTTAAATCCTGTAATAGCAAAAGGCACATGAAAAAAATTAAATTACGCAGACAAACTGGCCTTCAATATCAAAATCAGACAGAAAATAGATACAAAATTTCTCGATATTTGTGTATAATGTTGGCGCATGCCAACATCCCTTCCAACAAGATCTAAAATGAATATTTCAAAGTATTTCTTAAAAAAAAATATATATATTGTTTGAAAATAGGAGATGGTTGCGAATGTGATTTGTAATTCGGTACAATGAATTGTGAAGAAGTTTTCTTTATGTACTGTATATTTTTCCTTTTCTTTTCATTGCTAAAACATGTACTGTATAGTATAATGTAAGTTAAAACATGTAGCAATGTTCTGTAATTATTTTCTGTATTAGAAATGGACTGTATATGTTATGTCTGTAAATGTGAATATTCATTTTGAGCCTACTGTGACTGAAGAATATATACATATTAAGGGATTGTACAGCTTACATCAGTAAAATTTTGGAAATATTCAACAATTTTTTCCTCCTTTACTATATCTTGTACAATAATAAAAAAATTATTACGATTTAAAAAAATTATATATATATATATTTTTTTTTTTTTTCAAAATTCAATATGGTGGCAGTGCACTGAGCAGTAATGAAGCATTTCCTTCATAACTCACAACGTTTTCAAATTTTTTTTCTTTTATTTTATTGCTGAAACTCGTGTTTACAATATCATGCTCTTTGAGCTACATTATTTAATAAATAATATATATTTTTATTTTGTGTTACTAGAAAATACTGATATTTGAACATTTTTTAAAGTAATTTCTTTTTTATCAGACAATCTATAAAAGGTAGAGAAGCGATTTTGCATCATATTGTAGATATGACATGCATAACTATAGCCTACACAAAAAATTTTATCACCAGATGTTGGATAGTTTTTGTGTTATGAAGGAAATTATTCATCACTGTACAGTGAACTGCCACCATTTTGAATTTTGAAAAAAAAATATATATATAATTATTTTTTTTCATCGTAAGATGAAGATTACAGTTATTTTTTATCGTAAAAATATATATATATATATTTTTTTTTTTTCATATAGCAGAAGGACTGTGTTTTACACGTACTAATTTGCATTATTGTACAAGATACAGTAATGGAGGAAAAAAAAAGTTGAATATTTCCAAAATTTTACTGCTGTAACCCCAAGCAAGGCAAGGAGTAACAGAACTCTCCATCTCCCATTCCCCTCGATCTACAAAACACAGTCACCCGTGCTTTCGTAACTTGTATGCGTTTCGGTACCCTGGACCAAGGCCTGGTCATGAGGTATAAATCTACAATGTACAAGTGGTGAAGGTAATAACTATCCTTTAGCCGAGCATATTTTCAACAAAAGACTGGCAGTTGACAGAACTGAGAGGGAGTGACTTTCCAGTGCTTAAATCTGCGACTGAAATGAAATTTACCTGTAGCTTGTTTTCACACCAGGTATTCATGATACAGAATCAATAATTAGTCTCTCTTGAGGAAAAGAAAGTTTCATGTTAATTTCCCGTAAAGGAAACCAGATGTCACTTATTTAGACAAATGAATTCCTTTCTCTGTGACCCAACTCCAAAAGTTTATGTGAAGTTATTCTGCCATTCAGAAGTCTCTGTGGTAACTTAAACACAATGGAGTAAAGTTTATCTCTGCTTGATTAGATATTGTGTGTAACAATGGAAGGAGATGGCTCTTCTCAGTTTAACAATGTAAATGCAGAAAGGGTGTCAGAAGTTCTTAATTATTCTCCCCTTCATAGGGTAAAACTCTAATTTGCATCTACACAATGCCCCGTTCGTAGGTCAAGTTTTGGCAAGAGAACTTTCTTATCAGATACAACAAGACAAATGTTCGTTGTGGCGAGAATGTCCAAGGTCGATTCTGCTACCTACCGCACCATTAAAATTGTTATTGGTACATGCTTCTTGTGAAAATCCGGTGCATTTGCATTCTAATACTCTGAAATTCAAAGGATCTTAAGACGGTTTTGATTACTATCAAACATTCACTGCTTTTGTTCGTTCCTCCTGACCAAAGAATTGAGTAGGTATTTGTAAAAAAATGTTTCATTTAACAAAAAGAAAGAGTAACACAAAAATTATTTTGTCGTAATGAGATGTTACCTGCTATATACCGGGTGATTCACGAAAATCCTACAGTATTCTAAGTACTCATTTCTCATGTCATTGTGGATAAAAAAAAAACTATATAGCCTATACGTGCGACAGATTTTGAATAGTTTTGGAAATAACAACAGTTCTTGCTTTCGTAACACAGATTCTTATGAACTTCGCTCGAGCGTTTAGAGTTATACTGTAGGTACTGTAAAAAACTCACATTACTTAGACCAATGAAGAGAGTGTTCCATAAAAATTGACAGTGAACTGCGAATTGGATCCATTGTTAACAATTTACCTATTTATTTATTTATTTATTTATTTATTTATTTATTTATTTATTTAGTCATGTGTTTGTTCAATTGTTTACTTTCATAGTGGTTCGCTTGCATGACTTGACCTCATGGGGAATAGAGAATACGAACAAAAGATTGAATTGTTCCTTTTCAAGATGAGATTGCTTAGAACATCAGCTGTTGAAGTTTACGATGCGAACTGACGAAGGGACAATGCTTACAACTGAATTATACACTTTTATGTATGTTTGTATGTTATGTTAGGATATACGTATGACATATGTTTTGTTTGTACCATTTCTATATTATCTGGGTGTTTTGTGGATAGTGGTTGGATCTAATCATAGGTGAGGGGGGGGCGAAACCTACAAAGCAGGACTTGTTTTGTAAAACACGTACGGTCAAAAGACCCGTGCACTGGATTTAAGGGCAAATTCTGATATTGTAGTGCATCTGTAAGTATAATATTGCAGAATAAATACATCTTTCTACTTTTTACTTCTTTATTTATTTTTTGTTTCTTTATATATTTGTTTCAATTTTTATTTATTTACTTGTTTGTTTGTTTATTTATTTGTCGCTATATATTAATTTACATATTATTTTGTTTATGTATATATTTAGTTACTAGCCGTACTCGTGCGCTCCGCTGCACCCGTTAGAAATAAATATAAAGTAATTACATAATTAAAATACGACGTTTGATCCAGGGAAAATTCGTGTTTGATAGAAGGATAAATCGTTTAATATGTTATTTAATTTAAATTGCATTCAAATAATTAAAATGCGATCATTTTGGTCCAGAGACACTCATTTGGTGCAATGGCAATTCCTTTAACCTGTTTCTTAAATTTTATTACATGCAACCATAGTTTAATGAAGATTGACATCATTTAGATTTAATGTGTATATTTTATTTTATTTGTTATAGGTTTCCATTGAATTATGGTAATAACTTAATTTTAACCCTTGTTTTCTACGTATTCAGTAAATGACGCTTGGCCCACTATGGTTGTGAACACTTCAAATAACTTAAATTATATTATATTATATATTATTATATTATATTATATTATATTATATTATATTATATTATATTATATTATATTATATTATATCAAGTTACTGTAATAACATTATAGCATTATGTCCATTATGTACATTTTCCAATGATGAAATAATAATTAATTAAACAAATCGGTTAATTTAGCTTCCTATATTACTTCATACAAACACAGAAACATTCTCTGAAGGCTATCTTTCATAGCTTTCGATTGTTGCTGTCCATGGCCCCTTATAGACGAAGTCATTTGTTTTTTAATTCATTACATGGCCTTATATGGCAGTTATTTTAATTTTAAAACTCCTTTATCTCATTAAATATCAGTCCTATCAAAATTTTTCAAGGAATAAAACGTATCGGAAATTAGTTTTAAAGAAACGTTTGTTATGTAACATTTTTCACAAAAATCAATAATAAGCGAGATATTTCGATTTATTTAATTCATGCCCCCTTATAACTCCCCTTTTAAATAATGTATTTTGAATGCCATATAGCCTAAAATCTAAGTTACAACGAACTTAATTTATATTCCAATTTTCATCGAAATCCGTTCAGCTATTATCGCGTAAAAAGGTAACAAACATACAGACAGACAGACAGGCAAACAAAAATGTCAAAAAAGCGATTTTCGGTTTCAGGGTGGTTAATTATATATTTTAGGACCAATTATTTTTGGAAAATCGAAAATTACCAGAAAAATTTCGGCTACAGATTCATTATTAGTATAGATTTATGTAGTTACCTGTTATCTATTTATCTTCATTCATTCATTTAATTAATAAATTAATTAATGAATCTGACAGGATTAATTCCAGTGGGCCTTCTCTTCCATCCTACCAGATAGCACATACAATATAACAAATACAGGTATTATTAGTGTACGTACTATGTTAACACGTCCAATTCATTCTCGTGCAACTACTTGCTATAGACCTGCTATAAAAGCTGAGGTCTTTGAAGATCACCTTTAATAGAATTTTTTTCTAGCGAGTAATAGTGTTAATTTACTTTATTACTTATATAATACATCCAGTACAATTTTCCTAGATATTTAAAGGCATCTTCATGATTTCCACTTTTATGTTTAACTTTCAGAAATGTGTAAATTAGTGAATTTAAAAAGTATGACATAAGTTTATATGAACTTTTTTCAGAACAGTGCACTCAGAAATCAGTTCTTAGAGTAATTTCAAAATTTCATTAATCACCCCATATAAAAAGTTCTGCGTCGTAGCTACGTAGTATAAAGTATCATGTCTTAGACTAGTACGTTACGGAATGAAAGCTGGTTCCTGTCTTCATAAAGGAAGAAATTTTCTCATTAAATTTTACCAGTGTATGGGACCGGAGGCCATCCAACATCGATAGTGTTGAATTTGAGGAGTTGCAGTAGGTAAGGAAATCTGATTTTGCAAGCCAGATATAACGGCTTGGGTATCATCGTACTAACTACCTACACGTTATTTCTGTACTTGTTGGATTTCGTTCAGCTCTTCTGAAACATGTAGACGTTAGGACAGCAGTAGGCTTTGTCCCTTCGTTGACTGTTCCGTTGTATGAAAAACAGTCAATTATTTGATGCCTGACTCTTACAAACTCTATTCTTGCTCGGTTATCTTAAGAAGAATCAGGTAACATTAGGTCAGGTGGTCTAGGTGGCCACAAATTTTTAGAAATTACTCTGTCATCAAAGCTGCCTATTTGTAGCAATGTCCTCAGAAGTCGTTAAGTCACATGTTTAAAAAGTGACGTACTCCTATTGTACCTGTCAAGGAGCTACAAATGTAGCGAAACTGCGGCTGTATAGATAGTGTTGTTCACGAGTTGCTAGAACTGGATCATGAGAAACGAGTTCATTATTATTTATTACACATGACTCCTGGGTTTGCGCCTACCCGACATCCTAAACATCAAGTCGTACTCTCAACCTGATCACAAATTACTGCGATGATACAGTAATGAACTAAAAAATTTGGCCACCCAAATCACCTGACCTAAAATTACTGAAGTATTTCTTGTGAATTTATGTTAAATATAACGTTCGTAAGAATCCATCACGAACAGTTAACTGTTTTAAGGATAATATAATCCCTGAAATCAATAGAATTGAAGAGGAAATGTTGTAGCGAAGTGCGAGAAACATGGAGCAACGGTTACGGATGTGTGTACAGGAAGGAGGAAGTCATTTTCAGTATTTACTGTGAAGGAAAGCGATTGTTCTCGAGAAACTTTACATTGACGAAGAAGTTACACCTTCGTAGTTCCTATAAAAAATAGGAAAATTATTCTAAGTGACATATAAAGTAACATCTTACTAAATCGTGCTGTCCTACTTATTATTGAAGATAGGAATTTACCCACAGTGACTACAACGTTAGATATGCATAGAGTGTTCGTTGTACGCACGAGAAACATATCCCAATCAATTGCTGTGATACAAAACACATTTCAGTTGTAACCTGGCCATACCGCAGGCTTCACGTCATTCATGACGTAATGATAGTTTAAGAACAACTTACCTAATATCCTCACGTTATGGTATAAATTCCTACCTTTACTTATGATATACCACTCATCATTACATGAACATAACTTTATTTAACGGGCTTACATATAATAACTGCAGGATATTAAAAGCAGCATACAGAAATAATAATAATAATAATAATAATAATAATAATAATAGTAATAATATTGGTAATAATGATGATGATAATAATAATATATGCAGTGCAGTATAATAAGTATACAGAGAGCTGCTTGTATTTTCGTCTCTTAAAATTACTTGTTAAAGGAAGATAACTTAAGTGTTCACAGCAGCATTAAAAGTGGCTTAATATTTGTTATGTTTTGACATGATAAAACAAAAAAAGAAAACAGTGACCATATAAATATATTAAAAAAAACATAATGATGGATAAATGAGGGAGATGAAAATAATTTAAAAATGACATTGTTAAAATATGTCGCCAATTCGATAACAACATTTTGTGTGCTTTGAAACTGTAAATTGTCCATTTAACAAATCAAATCAACGCCATAGTTCCCAAATTCAAAATGGACTGAGTAAAATTTTATTACAGTTTACGCAATCAAACGATCACTGAATAATACCATTTTCCCCCTTAGGAAATTGATCAAATATAAAAACGTATTCCCTTTAATTTATTCTGAATAAAAGTGAAAAGTTTTTTTGTAAATTTTTTACGAACAGCTGAAGGATAAACAATTGTGGCATGCAACTTTTCCATTCCGCCCACAATCCAGTTAAAATTTAATTCTCTACGTTCAGAATCGTATATTCGGCATCTGTCATGGTTCATGAATAAAGTATTTGCTTTTTAAATTATATTATTTCCACATACCTTACACTTTTACTTCCTTCTTAAAGGTCAAGGTCTAAGCGACAGGCGCGCCGCAAATTCTCCAGGCAGGTGTGATTAATGAAGACAAATGAGGGCGACTGTGCGATAGTCAGCAGACATGAGGCATTTTCTTCTCATCTCGGATCAGTTTCCGCAAGAGTCAATTCTCTTGAAGCTTAGATGAATATGTATCGGAACCTTTTAGCATAGGCCTTTATCTGACAGTATCCCGCTATCCCCAAGCCTTACAGCAACCATAACCAGCACAGCTGAAACATAAACAAAATTTCAAAGAGAAGGCGAGGTTTATATTAAATTTATGTAGATATATAGAAATCACGAAATATCGAAGGTTCAGTAAGCCTTCGGTTTCTGAAAATGGGGTAGAGATAATGGGTCTTACTCCTTTGGGTGGTTATAAATCACTAAAACCCAATTGACTGAAACACGGCTGAAATGATTATTTCTAATATACAAAGATAGACTCAACCTTCGAATTATTTTCTACATTTCATAAAGAATAAAATAAATCAAATTTAGACATTTCAAAGCTAAATAAGCGAGTATCCAACAAACAAATATTTTATTAATATGCCTAATGTTGCATTAGTACATTATGGAATGAGCCTATACTGGTAGTAATTAAGACGCGAGTATGTTTATGAAAGGAGCGCAAACGAGTTTCATAATTTTCATTCGAGCGTCTTAATTACCATTATAGGCAAGTTTCACACGACTTTTTATGCTCGACCATATATCTAACTTGAAATTATTCATAAGTATTCATGTTATTCTTATCTGACTGGGTAGCGGAACTGACCTTGTGCAATATCTCGTAAATTGTGAGATGTACGCAGACGCGAAAGTATTGATTTTTCCCGAGACACAAATATTATTGACCTTGATATAATCTAGAGAGTAAAAATACATTAATCTTGATATAACCTTGAAATTGATTTAGACATTGAAAAACGAGATGACAAATTGAATTTATTAGAATATATTATTTACAATTAATGCTAGTTATTATAGTAACAGCACTTAACCTTCTGCGACAGTATTGGATTTCGAGCCTCCGTGACGTTTCGCTAGTTGTCTTTAGATTGCATATCCGAGAATAATCGATACTTGCGCTTTCATATTGCTACAATGGTGTTTTCTGATTGGTGAAACACCTGAACTTTAATGAATAGGTGTACATTAATTAGGTACATTAAAGGGCTGCTACCAGGTGTATAATTACTACATTTCGGCATGGTCGAGCATAAAATATTGTTAGGTGGTTTCGTATTTTAGCGTGTTTGTTTCAAGTTGGACCCAGTAGGGATAGAATATATTTGAATAATTCCATTCCTAATTATAGAAATTCACTAATCTCGTTGATATTGTTTAGTGGAAAATATACAGCTTGAAATTTATCCTAAAGAAGAAAATTTAATTGTTTAAACAGGCTCCATTAATAGATATGTGTTTTTCGTAATTTAATCATTTTTCTCTTAATTTGTACTCTTCATCGCTTCATGTTTTACACTGCCAATCCATCTTATATATCTCGCTTTATTTTCACTCTCTCGATTCATTTTCACACTCTTGCTTAATATTTACTCTCCCGCTTCATGATTACTCTGTAGTTTCCGGTTTACACTCTCATTTCATTTTCACCCCTTCGCTTAATTTACAATCTCTCGCTTAAATTTTACTCTCTCGACTTAAATTTAACTCTCTTGCTTAAGTTTTGTTCTATCTCTTCAATTTTTATTATCTCGCATCATGTTTACATGATCGCTTCATTTATAATTCTCATTTCACATCTATTCTATCGCTTCATTTTCATTCTCTGCCTTAAATTTTACATCACGGATTAATTTTGCATTCCCGCGTCCGTTTTACTACCTTGCTTCATTTTTATTCTCTCGCATAATTTTAACTTTCTCTTTTAATTTTTTCCCCTAGCTTAAATTGTACTTTCACGCTCAAATTTACTCCATCGCTTCATTTTTACTCCATTGTTTAATACTAATACTTAGGCATCACTTTTACTTTATCTTTACGTGTTTGCTTTCTCATTTAAATTTTATTCTCTCGTTTGAATTTTACTTCCTCGCTTAAATTTAATTCTCTTGCATCATTTTTAGACTCTCGCATCAATTTTACTCCTTCCCTTAATTTTTATCTCTCGCTTCACTTTTTTATGCCTGCATTAAATTTTATATCCTCGCTTCATTTTTAGTGCCTCGCTTAATTTTTATTTTTTAGCATCTTATTGTCTTTCTTGTTGAATAATATGATACTAAATATTTATTTTCAGTCAATGACTTTAGTTTCTATATATGTGAGGTGCGAGTCCTTACATTACATGATTTTAATATTGTATGAACGTTTTCGTCGGTTTCATACCAACATCATCAGATACAACATTTTATACAGCAATATCATCTCTAATAAGTATGTTTCTACAACCAAAATACAATATATATATATATATATATATATATATATATATATATTAATGAGCATACAACATAATAAAAACAACATAATTTAAGACATCAATATATCTCTTTTCTTGTGTGACTACACCTTACTGTCAATTAATTAAAAATCACACGTGTGATTACAATACATGTGCATATATATAAATTGCAGATCTTCACTGATAAAAATAATAAAAATAATAAAAATAAAATCTATAAACTATATTATGTGAAGAGATACATTTCTTATTGAAATTATAAATAAATAAATAAATAAATAAATAAATAAATAAATAAATAAATAAATAAATAAATAAATAAATAAATAAGGAAATAAGTAAATAAATAATTAATTGAATAAGTAAATAATTAAATAAATAAAATCAATAAATAAGTGAATGAGTGAGTGAATGAGTAAACAGTTAAGTAAATGAGTAAGTAAATGATGATTGAAAGAGGTAAATTGGGAGGACAAATTTAGAAGGTACGCAACGCGCCCTTGCAAGGGGTTCGGGGCTGCAAGAAACTAAATATGTGAGCTCCAAGTCTGTTGGCCACTTGTCTCACTCCGGGTTACGCTGCTCCACTGAAGGAGCTCTAGAAAATTTTGAAGGGGAAAACCGAAAATGGACGTAACCTCTTAGGTACCACATACGCGAGGAGAACGGAAATGTGATCAAAATGATCACGGAACGGGACGAGGAGGAGATGGCTGGTGTAAATCTGCACATTGAAATGAACTGTGTCATTTCGCAGTGCAGGAGGAGTCGAGAAGACTCTCTCGTCTGTTGTTCGATGACAAGGCAGGTGAAGACCGCCAGGAGAGACGCCGTGAATTCTGAATCTGCAATTTCGGACAAGAAATGCCGTGGATGAACCAAATTAAATATTTAGGGATCATTATGGACTCTCATCTCACCTACCGAGTAAGTAAATAAATAAATAAATAAATAAATAAAAAGTAAAGAATAAATCAGTTTATATATATATATATAAGTATACAAAGAAATGAATAAATAGGTAAATTAATAAATACATAAATAGATTATAACAGATACATGTTTATACTGTTTGTATCTGAAGTCTGACTAGTGTATATGTAGCTAGTCGCCGATGTATGCAATGGAGGGGGAAAGAAGCTGGCCATCCTACTCCATCATCTCCTGGCCTAATTGCCTCTTAAGTGTGCCTTCTTGGTATCACGTGTGAGGTTCAAACCTGTCTTTGGACAGTTGACTAAACAACAGATATATAGCCTACATTAATAATTTTAAATACATAGGTAAAATATATTATTAATTGAATGAATCGGTAAATAAATAGGCTAGTAAATATCTAAATAAACGAATATACAAAATAAATAAAGGAACACATAAGTAAGTAATTGAATAATACAATTATATTCATGTTTCCTTTCACGCCAGCCACTTGTAATCGTTTAAATTTATCTTACACACAAATATGTTAAAGCGATTTCACCCCATAAATTTGTTGCACAATACAAATTACGGCACTGGTCAAATAGGGGTTTAAATGCTTAAGGTTTTTATGTGTTGACTCGAACTTTCTTGAGTGTGGTTTATATTCCTAGGACGCAACAAGAGGGATTTAGGCAGGTATCGGCCACTCGGTGATGGTGCCGCACGTTATAGCAGACTCGCAGTCACGACGCACGTATTCATATTGGATGCAGATACAGTATCGAGGCAGGCTTCATTCACATTCTGCAGAATTATTTAGTAGCTTTAAAAAATTGAACTTCTTGTGGGACGGTTGTTCTGGCATGGATTTGAGCTGATGAGAGGAATCTGGAAGGTTGCCGATGTTCTCTTGTCGCACTGCAGTCCCAACGCTACGCTATCATAGGGTGCACCAAATATTTTTGATCTCTTTCTAGCTAGTTTCATCGTAATGTTAGCACAGCGGTGACCAAACTGGGTATCGTGATTACATCGTGTAATCAAAGACATTCATACTGGTAAGGAGAGTTTCTCTGTACATTGCTCTCTATCTCGCTCACGTACTGAAGGTAAGCAGTGTCGGTATCTTGTCGCTCTACAAACCCTCTGTCTCTACGAGCAGGAACAGAAGGTTTCGTAGGAATGGGAGGAGGAATTATTCGATGTTCTGTCGGAGAAAATGTAATATGTTGCTTTGCTCAACGGTTCAATTAGTAGTCGATATAGAAGCAACATTACAGGGAATTACGCTGAATACACACACATATAACAGGTATTATTATTATTACTATTATTATTATTATTATTATTATTATTATTATTATTATTATTATTATTATTATTATTATTATTATTATTATTATCATTATTCAGCAAGTTTTTATCATAATTCTTATAATTCTTGCCTCGATATATATAGATATATGATAAAATAATTACTACTCGTTTCTCCATTTTAATTTCTTTTTTAATCTTTTGATACTATTATCAGTTATTTACTACTTACTGATTTAATAATACTATTAATATTAATAATAATAATAATAATAATAAATACATGTTTATACTGTTTGTATGCATTTGAAGTCTGACTAGTGTAATATGTAGCTAGTCGGCGTTGTATGCAATGGATTTATTTATTTTAGTAGGTTATTTTACGACGCTTTATCAACATCTTTGGTTATTTAGCGTCTGAATGAGATGAAGGTGATAATGCCGGTGAAATGAGTCCGGGGTCCAGCACCGAAAGTTACCCAGCATTTGCTCATATTGGGTTGAGGGAAAACCCCGGAAAAAACCTCAACCAGGTAACTTGTCCCGACCGGGAATCGAACCCGGGCCACCTGGTTTCGCGGCCAGACGTACTGACCGTTACTCCACAGGTGTGGACTATGCAATGGAGGGGGAAAGGGGAAATGGTCACCCTACCCCATTATCTCCTGGCCTAGTTGCCTCATAAGTGTTGTCTTCTTGGTTTTTATTATTATTATTATTATTATTATTATTATTATTATTATTATTAACAATACTGATAACTTTATCAATAGTAGTAGTAATAATAGTAATAATAATAATAATAATAATAATATAGAGAAACTGATTGAATATTACGTGCTAGTGTAGTAATAAACGAGCTATTAAACTCGAAGAACTGAAATCAGCCTTAAATCATCGTCATGAAGAGAAAGATGACATAAATGTAAGTAAGCCTGGCGAACGAATAGCTCTTTCTCTTAAGCCTTCCAACGAAGGAGAGTTTTATAAAAGCGTAATGATCAAGGTGGCTGAAATAATTTGTCCAGTGAAAGTTGTTAATTAATTGTGAAAAACTGCGCATATCTCTATTAAATATCCAGCAGAGAATTCAGGAAATTTCTGTTTGTGTTCATGAGGAATGTTTAGAAAAAGCAAGACAATTTGCTTACATTTTTAATTGGTTCTTGATGACAGTAATGCCATTACTGATACAGCAAAGCTTACGATTTTTATTCGCGGAGTTTAATGTTACTGCACGAACCACCACTGGTTGCAGTTTTCATGCCATGTACCTCTCCCCTGTCTCCTTACTACTTAGACTGTCTCTCGCGTGTAACGTAATCACTGCCGTTCGACTTTTGGTCATCCCTGTGTTAGCAGTAGGACTATTTCCTCTGCTTTCCAAGACATGCAGTAGAGTTATGTATCCTACTAAATTAAACGGAATTTGTGGTGTTTTGCCAGGATTTTTCGACGTTTTTCTGTT
Source organism: Periplaneta americana (assembly GCF_040183065.1). Taxonomy (NCBI): domain Eukaryota; kingdom Metazoa; phylum Arthropoda; class Insecta; order Blattodea; family Blattidae; genus Periplaneta; species Periplaneta americana. The sequence goes on from NC_091130.1 coordinate 46,008,234, forward strand.
TCTACAGCGTATTGCACGTATTGGCGATTAAAGAATTTTACGATTATTAAGCTGATCAACCAAAATATTCCTTAAAGTTTTAGCCCAACCGCAATAAAACTGATTACTAGAGCCTAGGGGTGCTATTCATAGATATTTCGCTAGCCCGCGCTACGGGCGTGCTAAACTAGCCCCGGCTATCGACTGATTACTTGTACAGGATTCATATCACATCATATCGCTAACACTGGTTTATGAATACGAAAAACATTAGTTCGCTGATCATCCACCAGAAGCTCACGCTAAGAATGTATATGAATATGGCCCTAGAAGTTCAGGAATATATTTTGACTAAAATAGGCTTGCAAATAGGCACTTAAGTTTACACTCCATTAAAAGTGGCAATTTTTTTCCTAGTTATTTTTTTTCAACCAAATTTCGAGAGCATGTTTACTATGTAAAAAGAACTATCAAAATCCAAAATTTTCAGCTCCGAAATGATTTTGGTTTCGATTTTTTATTAATTTTTTTTTATAAATATTTTAAAACCCAAGATTTTAGTAGAAGATCTCAATGTTTAAGCTTTTTTTTTCTTACATTGACAAGGCATAGACAAAAGTTTGTATGAATTAATTTCATGAAATATCTCATTTATTTACTTTTAAAAATTGGTTTGAAATTTGAAAATGTTATTTTTTCTACAATTCATGAAAAAAATAATAAAATTAACTAGCAGCATTTCTTACAAAGTAAATGTATAGAAAGATAAATACTTGCAGTAAAAATTTAATCCGGATTGATTAATATTTGGCGTAAAAATTTGGTGTTGAATAAAAAAAAAAGTGAACTAGCGGAAAAATGGATTTGAAAGTAAAATGAATATTTATGTAACACATACCTAGGAAGTCAACTTTAGAACAAAAAATTACTAGATGTGTAATCATGAATTTATAAAGAAGAATTCTTTGATGAAGAATAATTTTGACATCTCTTTAAATGCCACGCCCCATTACAGTCTTAATTAAAAAAAAAACATATTTGTAATCGGAATTGAGCTAAATCAATTTTGGGTGTGAAAATATACATTCTTAACAGATGAAATAGGCAATAGTATTATTTCGCAAAATTTTCATGATTTTCAGTGGAGTCTCCCATTAATATTCAAGATATAAGATAATAAAAATAAGAATTAAAAAACAATGAATATTGAAAGTAAAATCAAAATAGTAATGTAATATAGGTTACTGTATTTAATAAACATGTGTACCACATTTCAGTACATATTCTTACTTCTCTTAGTTACAAGCCACAACAAGTTTTTTTTTTTTTTTTTTTTTTTCTCTATTTCTCAACTGGCATAGTCTCCTGACAGACATCATGTTTTCCATCAATTAAAAAAGACCTTTCTACTTCCAACGAAGTGATTGGAGCATACAGCAAAACATGCTGTTGTGTATGGATTCATATCGTTAACAATAGCGATTCCTTGTAATTGCTTTTTATACGATTCGACATGTAGAGAATTTATTCTGTTCTCCTCTCCGCACTCTTTTCTTGTAATCAGTAGAAACTGAGCCTCTCAGACGAGGTAAACCAACTGCCTAGTGGTGTGAGGTACAATAGCTGTAATTGGTCCAAGCAACCCTCTCGGCCGACTCATCATCTTATCCTCCTGAATCTTGAGACATTTGTTGTTTTATTTTTAAAGTTCAATATAATTCTACACTTCGAAAAAGTAACTGAAATGAGGAAAAATGCTGAAAAAAATTCTGGTTTGGATACAATATGGGATACAAAAGGATTGGTATTATTTGTTATGCTGATGAAGTTGTTCTTGTGGCAGGTAAAGAGGATAACTTGCAAAGATTATTGTATAAATTTCACAACAATTGCCACAAATTTAAAATGAAGCTATCGTTTAACAAAACCAAAACTTCGGAAAAAGTATTATTTGTCTTTCTTGTGTTAAATTTTATATTACCTTGTTAACATGTTTCAGCCTGCTTTTGACCATCTTCAGAACTGGTTGTTGCTGGTCTTGGCGCCTTTTGTTTTGTTTCCTGTGGGGGTGTGTTTGTGTAGTGTAATGTGGAGTCAAAGAGTGTGTGTGTTCTGAAATTGAGTTGTGTGTTGAGAATCTCATTTGTATGTGTTTTTGTATGTCTGTATAGTTCGTATTGTTCTAGTATGTTTACCGCACCTACAAAGGCATCAACACAGACATGGAAATTCTACACATCCAACCAAAAAGCCAGAAATTAAATACACTAGAATAATACAAAATATACAGACATACAAAAACACATACAAATGAAATTCTCAACACACAACTCAATTTCAGAATACACACACTCTTTGACTCCACATTACACTACACAAACACACCCCCACAGGAAACAAAACAAAAGGCGCCAAGCCCAGCAACAACCAGTTCTGAAGATGGCCAATAGCAGACTGAAACATGTTAACAAGGTAATATAAAATTTAACACAAGAAAGACAAATAATACGTTTTCGAAAGTAATATAGTGTTAAAAGTTGTGTAATCAAGATGTATAAAACCAAAGCATTAACTATTAGTAAAGAACCACAGCTATGTAAACTTGAAATTGAAAACAAAATAATACTGTAGAATAAGTTATGCACTTGAATTATTTGGATGTCAACATCAGAAGTAAAGGAAACTTAATCAAAGAAATGAGCCACCAAACTATAAAAGCAGCTAGAATATCAAGATGTATTAATGACTAGGTATGGAGAAATAAATATAGGAGAAAAGAGACGAAAGTCAAAGTCTATAAAGCAGTTATCCAGCCAGTAATGCCCTACGCCTCGGAAACAAGAGCAGAAACCACAAATACAAGACGAATGCTGGAAACAACTGCAATGAAAGTATTAAGGACAATAGCTGGAAAGACATTGAATGACAGAATGAGAAATAAATATATAAGGGAAATATGTAAGATCCAACCTGTGACAGATTGAACAGAAAGCAGGAAGAATGAATGGAATGACCATGCATCCAGGATGTCTGCTGAAAGAATTGTACACATAGCAAGGGACAACATACAAGAGGAGAAAGAAACCTAGGTCGACCTAAAAGAAGACGAAAAGATTCGATTGCAGAAGAGGAAAGCATTGATTCACCTCTATATAATCGGTTACGTCTATATGGAAAGAGAAGACGCTGAAGAAGCTTAAGTTGGACGGTATGAACTAAGTGAGACAAGTGATCTTTAGGCTACGTGTTCAGAAAAAGTTAAGATGCTTTGGAATGACGCGATTACCGTCGTGTACCTTTTAACTTCACTTTCATCTTTCTTCCTCTTTTCATTCAATTAAATTTACTAATGGATATAGAGACCCCAGATTTTTGGAAGGTGATTATCGGACCTCGAATATAGTTTCATAATAATCAACTGGGACTGGTTGTTCAACCAAAGGAAACATTGTTTGGGTTTATGATGGTGTGGTGATGATGATGATGATTATAATAATGATGATGATGATGATAAAAGGACGGAACGGTTACATTTTGAAGTGAATCAACTTATGTTAATAAAAATTGTCAAATTCTGCAATGGTTTATAGGATATTAGAATGTACACAAAAATGAAATCATTTGTCAGTAATTGCAACGAAACAGTATGACCATGATTTCGGTATCAATGAGACCAAACGATTGCCAGTGCGCTAGACTATGATTATACTTATCTGTCAGCTAAGAGTTCATTCACATTTAAAGTAGAACGCGCTGTACATTTAGTTACGATAACTAAAACTTGCGCTGTATGGAGTTCTTTGAAGACAGAATATTTTTTCAGATATGCACTTGCTCAGAAGTAGTTGCCAGTGTGCACCTTTCCTTTTTTCACAATCATTTTGAAATGAGTAGGAAAAGCAAAGACGATTGCTGCAACAACATACAATTTCAAGAGATCAACTTAATGGATTTCCCACGGAGAAATATTCCATGGAAATGTAAATCACAGGGGAGTTCCTATTGTTGGGAGTAAGGTCTGACTCACCAGGCAGAAAATTAGTCATTTGTTTTATTTCACTGGGAAAATAGTAATGTCATGTTATCAGAATGATATTCAACTGAAATTCAGAAAAAGCATAGAAACATTCAAAATTGGTATTCTTTATGGCGGCCTTAGCAAGACGATATTGTGCAATATCAACGCTGGAATTGCCATCCATTCCTACAATATAGCCAGCCGTACTACCGTTATGATTCAGATATTATGAGCTCCCATATGCAGAATTTGTCAATTGCTATTCTAGTCGCAGATTGCTGCTGGTCGCTTATCACAAAATGAACGACAGATTTAACCATCCCTCAAAGTCCCTTTGAGAGTTTGATTACCTTCTCATGTTAATAATAATATTAATAGTAATAATATTAATAATGATAATAATAATAATAATAATAATAATAATAATAATTTCTAATCTTCCTGAACTTGGTGAGGTTACTAAAGACAAAGAATGTTAAACAGTAACATGATTTTATTTTTATAATAGCAATAATAATAGTGATAATAATAATAATAATAATAATAATAATAATAATAATAATGGTACCAGTAGTGGCAGTGGCAGTGGCAGTGCCAGTAGCTATTCATAGTTGCAGTGGCAGTAGCAGTAGCTATTCATAGTGGCAGTAGCAGTACAAGTATCAATTCGTAGTAGCAGCAGCAGTAGCCATTCGTAGCGGCAGCGGTAGCTATACTTAGCAGCAGTAATAGCAGCAGTGGCTACTCGTAGTAGCAGCAGTACCTATTCGTAGTAGCAATAGTAGCCATTCGTAGTAGCAACAGTAGGTATTCGTAGTAGAGGCAGTAGCTATTCGTAGTAGCAGCAGTAGATCTTCGTAGTAGCAGCAGTAACTATTCCTAGTAGTAGCAGTAACTATTCGTAGAAGTAGCAGTAGTTGTTCGTAGTAACAGCAGTAGCTGTTCGTAGTAACAGCAGTAGTTGTTCGTAGTAACAGCAGTAGCTGTTCGTAGTAACAGCAGTAGCTGTTCGTAGTAGCAGCAGTAGATATTCGTAGTAGCAGCAGTAGATATTCGTAGTAGCAGCAGTAGATATTCGTAGTAGCAGCAGTTGCTATTCGCAGTAGCAACAGTAGATATTCGTAGTAGCAGCAGTTGCTAATCGCAGTAGCAGCAGTATATATTCGTAGTAGCAGCAGTAGATATTCGCAGTAGCAGCAGTAGATATTCGTAGTAGCAGCAGTTGCTATTCGCAGTAGCCAGTAGCAGCAGTAGATATTCGTAGTAGCAGCAGTAGATATTCGTAGTAGCAGCAGTAGATATTCGCAGTAGCAGCAGTAGCTATTCGCAGTAGCAGCAGTAGATATTCATAGTAGCAGCAGTAGCTATTCGCAGTAGCAGCAATAGATATTCGTAGTAGCAGCATTAGCTATTCGTAGTAGCAGCAGTAAATATTCTTAGTAGCAACAGTAGCTATTCGTAGAAGCAGCAGTAAATATTCTTAGTAGCAACAGTAGCTATTCGTAGTAGCAACAGTAAATATTCTTAGTAGCAACAGTAGCTATTCGTAGTAGCAACGGTAAATATTCTTAGTAGCAACAGTAGCTATTCGTAGTAGCAACAGTAAATATTCTTAGTAGCAGCAGTAGCTATTCGTAATAGGAGCAGTAAATATTCGTAGTAGTGTTAGTGGTAGCTATAAGTAATAGTGGTGGTGGTGGTGGTGGTGGTAGTAGTAGTAGTAGTAGTAGTAGTAGTAGTAGTAGTAGTAGTAGTAGTAGTAGCTATTCATAGATGGATTAATTGATATTATTATTATTATTATTATTATTATTATTATTAATATTATTATTATTATATTATATATGGCTTGTTTGGGAATAGAGTAACTTATATGTAGAGTCCAGCGTTTAGTTACCTAAAGCCTCCAAGCAACCCGCAACAGTGTAGATATGTATGGCATGCAGCTAGGCAGTATTCAAGCTACTAAGTTTAGATCTGCTATTCAGAAAACAAAAGAAAGCTAGGCGGTTGGAAATGAGTACTCGGGTAGAAAATTTTGTAGCGAGCACGTAATTTGGATAGAAGGTGCATTTTATCAGTAAGGAGGAGGAATATTTTTATTTGAGTCATTTAAATATTTACAGACATCATCGTAATGTGTAGATTCTCGTAAAGCACGCACTCAGTTCGTTTTATTTTAAGTTTGTGCTGGTATTTATATTTTTTTCATTTCTTAATTCCAAGCTTTAATTAGATCTACAGTGTCTATATGCGTTTCACTTATTGTAAAATCCAGGGATACGCAAATTCAGGGTGCCAGGTAGCAATGGCGACTAAAAAATTGTATCTGGCCCCTGAGATTTTTATTAAGTTAAAAAATTGTTAACATTTCCATTTCTGTTATGTCACTACGACTAATAGGCCTACATAGTGTAAAGAAACCGTTGTAGGAAGAAATTCAAGTGTGTTTTAAAATTAATATTGTTACATTTGTTGTGCCTCTCAAGAAATTGTCCTACATAGATTCAGAGCGACTCCGAGGGAATTGCATTAATATTTAATATTGTTTACTGTATTCTAGTAAATGTATCTTTATCTTAGCTCAAATGGTTTTCTCATTGCATGTGTGGACAAAATGTGGTGACTCCTGGAAATAAAGAGGCTGGCTCCTGAAAGTCTGTAGTTTTGTTCATCACTAGAGGTGGTTCGAAACATTTGTGACATGTATGGGGAGAAATTAATCCGAGAAAGGACTGCAAGAAAATGATTTTCAACACACAACACCCATTACAAAAGTAGTGACAATCCACAGGAGATGAAGTAATGGGTGTTCTAGGATAAAGAAAATGTCGCGTATTACGAATTGCTTCCCAGAAATTTAGCCACAACTGCTGACATTTCTTGCCGACAATTCAGACGCCCTACTGCCGCAATAAAAGAAAAACGACCGCATCAAGTGCTGCTGCATCACGATGATGCACGCTCGCACTCCGCTAATATGATCAAATCAGCTATTCAGGTGTTTGGTTGAGATATAATTCCACATCTGCCATATTCTCCACATCTTGCGCCCTCAGATTTCCACCTTTACGGTTTTCTATCCAACAATTTTCAAGGGGATCCCTTTAATTACGGAATGCTTTACAAACTAGGTTATTTTACGACACTTTATCAACATCTTAGGTTATTTAGCGTCTGAATGAGATGGAAGTGATAATGCCGGTGAGATGAGTCGGGGTCCAGCACTGAAATTTACTCAGCATTTGCTCATATTGGGTTGAGGGAAAACCCCGGAAAAAACATCAACCAGGTAACTTGCCCCGACCGGGAATCGAACCTGGGTCACCTTGTTTCATGGCCAGACGTCCTAACCGTTACTCCACAGGTGTGGACTCGTAGATAATGTAGTAGGTTATTTTACGACGCTTTATCAACATCTTTGGTTATTTAGCGTCTGAATGAAATGTAGGTGATAATGCCGGTGAAATGAGTCCGGGGTCCAGCACCGAAAGTTACCCAGCATTTGCTCAAATTGGGTTGAGGGAAAACCCCGGAAAAAACCTCAACCAGGTAACTTGTCCCGACCGGGAATCGAACCCGGGCCACCTGGTTTCGCGGCCAGACGCGCTGACCGTTACTCCACAGGTGTGTGTGGACTAGATAATGTAGGAAAATAAGTTACTCATTTTAATTTCTGTTTTATATTAATCTCAAACAAAAGCATTTGTCACAGCAAAATAACGCTACGAACTTTTTTTATCACCTCAATAGATTTGGATAGCTTGATAGGACAAGCATTAGATATCGCTTGATTAGATTGTTATTGGCAGATGAATAAATAAGTAGACAATGTGATAATGAAATACGCGGCTGTCTGTATGTTTCTACGAAATGTTTCATCTGAAAGCTTTCAATAAAGCTCATTGACTCAATTTATTTGCAGTATTTTCTTGATTCCTGGAAATTTATTTAAAGTGCTGTTCAGTTATTTAAGCCGAAGTATGAATATTTAAAGGAAATTAATTATAGTTTTACTGTGAAAGCTATGCGTGTTAGAAACGTTTTCTCCGAATTGGTATACATTGAAGCGTTGTAGTTTTGCATCTAAGTTAAATTGATTTGAATTAATATAGAATTTGTAGTTATTATTCTGTTACACAACACACAACTGCACGCATTATATTCTTCACCTGACATAATTAGGAACATTAAATCCAGACGTTTGAGATGGACAGGGCATGTAGCATGTATGGGCGAATCCACAAATGCATATAGAGTGTTAGTTGGGAGGCCGGGGGGAAAAAGACCTTTGGGGAGGCCGAGACGTAGATGGGAAGATAATATTGAAATGGATTTGAGGGAGGTGGGATATGATGATAGAGACTGGATTAATCTTGCTCAGGATAGGGACCAATGGCGGGCTTATGTGAGGGCGGCAATGAACCTCCGGGTTTCTTAAAAGCCAGTAAGTAAGACATTATTCTGTGAAATATTCCTTATAGTTCTATACATATTTGTTTGTAACAAAACAAATTTTCGTAAGATAATTCAGTCAGAAATTTGGAGAAATTGTACAGTCTGATCCGTTTTGGTATGAATAATATTAATTCATTATTATAAAGCTAATATGATAGTAGGAAAAATTTATTGCTAGTTATATTGTGATTAAAAGATGAAAGTTTTCTTATATGACAATCAACAATGCATAATCTGAAAGGACAAATGAAAATCGTAGATGATTAAAATGACTGCTACAAATCAATAGCGGGCACAATGTGTTCTTTGGTATGATAAATTTGAGAGTGTTAAAAAGTTCAAATTTGGACGTGAGTATGGTGTGCGTAATGTACCTAAATACGATTCCATAATGCTGTGGTATCGAACATTTGCAGAAACAGGTTCTGTGTTAAAAAAAAAAAAAAAAAAAAAAACATGCAGGAGTTTGCAGGCGAAACCCAGTACGAGAAGCAGCTATCTCTTGGCTTGGCCCCCAAACTCCCCAGATCTTACCCCTCCTGACTTCTTCGTGTAGGATTTTGTTAAAGACATTGATGATCTGAGAGTAAAGTTACTCAAGCTTTTCAAGAAATCACCTCTCTTATGTTACAACGGACATCGGCTGAAGGGTGCGCAATGGGGGTCATGTTGAGCTCTGAGGAATCTCCCATCTTCCAGTGTTTATGCACAAAGTTTCAACAAATAAAGTTCGGTAGTAAATGTTTTATGGTGTTTTTATTTTATCCATACCCAAACGGATCAACCTGTACATTCTGTTATTTATCACCATCACCACCATTGTCATTATCATCATCACCACCATTGTCATCATCATCATCATCATCATCATCATCATCATCATTATCATCATATCCTTCTTCTTCTTTACCTTCTTTTTATTTTTCATTCAGGGATTAACCTCTTTAGTAACCAACATTTTATGGAAACGCATGATGTTATAAGTCTAACGAGTATTCTTTAAATTTCAATAGTTTTCTCATGTACCATCGTTCTTGGCTATTGTTTTCATTTTAAGAAAAATTATTTTAATGAAAGAAGATGATAAATAAACAAAAATATTATTTAATTTATCATTGTACGAAGTAACTTAAGAAACGAGTTTTATTGATGTAAAAATATATTTTTTTTTTTAATTCCAAAAACGTAGGCTATATGTTTTCCGTATCTCTAACTACGAAAAGAGGGTACCTACATAAGGAATATATTAATTGTGTTAGCATTGTTTTGTTAGAGATACAAGTGAGTCAAGAGCAGTTACATAGGCCTACGTGAAGATAGCAAACGAAAGATATATTATAAAGACATTGAAAGGAACAATAGAGCAAAGACATACTCACAAAATTATCTGAATTCAATGAATTCTCTGTCACTTTTGTATTATATTGATTGCTTTTCCATATCTACGTACAAATTACTTACGTCGAAATGGCAGTCACAAGAGAGTCGTTCAGCTTTATTTGATTATTCTCTTCCCCGTATTCTCACGGAATAATTTCATTTGAAGCAGTGGAATTTTATGTACTAGATATTTATTAAGTTTGAATAAATCGTATTACTTCCGATATTTCATTCTCGCTTTTTGTCGGTTTATTTGTGTTACAGTGTAATCTTCGTATTTATAACAATTTTCCTAAAATAACTGAGTACTTTTGTTAAAACTTGGGATGATACCTACCTTAGCGCAAATAATATCCTAATCTTGTCAATTCTAATAGTTCTGGTATTAAATTAAACATGTTATGTATCGATTTTATAAATAATGAATAATTGTAAATTTTATTTTATATATTCTTATTGCGTAAGACATAAGACAAATTGTATTAGGCTATACAATTCTTAATTTCAATTCAAGAATCCGTCCCTGAGCACGAGTTCTACTCTTTCAGGGATGTGCTAAAGTTTTTCTGTTTTTATTATATTTTATGTTACAATTATTAGCAAAATAAATAAATAAATAAGTAAATAAATAAGTAACTAAATAAATAAATAACTAAATAAGTAATAAATAAATAAATAAATAAAGAAATAAAGAAATATGCCAAATACCAAAAATATTTTGATTAAAAATTGGTTTGATTTATACTTACTTTTCTTAAATCATACTAAAACTAAGGTTGCACCATTTTCGTTAATATCTGTTGGTATGAAATCTCCTGACTCTCTATTTCATTTAGAAATTCATACATCCAGTTGTTCTTCTAATAATTGTAACTGTCCTATTCTAAATGAATATCAAGTTAAATATCTCGGAATAATAATTAATCGACCCGCATTTGCGTTGGGATAAACATGCTCATTTTCTTTGCATTGTATTAAGAAAAAGTATTCACTATTTTGTTATCCTACGAAATTACATGACTGTCCATACTTTACTACTGATTTACCTCGCATTAGTACGAGCTATATTACAGTATGGTATTATGGGACGAAATTGTACCTCTTTCATGTCAGTAACACTGCTGCAGAAAAGAATAATAAAAACATGTCTCAATAAGCTTCTTGATTATGCCTCAGAACTGTTATAGTCTGAATTTAAAATATTTGATATCCATCAAATTTATAACATTGTCTTATTGAATTTCATACATAAAAACCGAAATATATATAATTTGTATTCACATAAATAAAAAAAAACTAAAGTATCAGACAACATAATATGCTTCACAGAACCTATATGTGCCACAATTGCAGCTTATAATCACAGTAGCAACTCCGATCCAAGCCTCTACTGGGTGTTCATTTCAAAGTGTGTCATGGCGTCACTATTGTTGGGTCACCGATTTGAAGCGAGTTTCAGCTTATATGTTAGAGAAGTTGCCTATTATTTAAGGCGTTCTTCAATCTGAACTTGAGAACGTGTACGGTATAACTTGAACGTCGTAGCAACTGATGGCGGTCTGTACGGTCTGTGTGCTACCATAACCTCTTTCGAACTGTGTTTTGCGCCGGCAAGTCGTACGCAGGGTATTTGTTATCATCGGTTGCGTACGGTAACATTCCACAACACAAATCAAATGCTCCGTGTCCATGTTGACCGTCGAAGTTAATGTCAACAAATACGTAAGTAATCGTCTTAACCCTCTCCCCTTATCCCGACAGTACGTATTTCCAAACAGTTCACATTCCTGCCACTACCGGCGTTACCATACGTATCGGCACGTACTCTTCAGAATGAACGCCGTACTTGCTAGCCAACTTCTCTGCCTCTTAGATTATTCACCTGAGCTGCGGAAGTGTAGGAAGATTGAATTCTCTAGGCTCATCAGCTAGCCACATGACGGCATACAGCGAGCCATGACACATTTTGAACTGAACACCCAGTATAGTCTATAACAATACATATAACAGCTAAATTACTAAACATTTAATTTGCTAATGCTCCTTATTTAAAAAAAATCAATTAAAGGATTATTGTTTAGTGAGACAATATAAAGTTTCAATTACTGTAATATGTGTTTTTCTTTTTCTCTTTCTACTTTTTATTTTTTTTTAATTAATTAAATACTTGTTTAAAAATTTTGTGGAATGCCCTCTGAGCACGAGTATGTACTCTTTCTGAGGGTACTACAGTGATTTCATATATACATATAAAATACAATACGAATCTTTATTCTTGCAATAAAATTGTTATTATTATTATTATTATTATTATTATTATTATTATTATTATTATTACTGTTGTTGTTGTTGTTACCGGTAAGCATTTCTCAAATTAAACACTGTTTCATGACAAACTAAATATTTTCCAATACCTTCCATTTCTGTCTATAAGTATAATTATTCTTTCCAGTGGTATTTTTATTTGGAATGAAAAACATAATATCAATTTAGTCAAAATCGCCTCTACTGGTTTTTTTAATATAGTGATACACGAAAATATGTAATGCGTATAAACTCACAAAAATATTTATAAAATTAGTGTTTCTATAACACTCACTCACTCACTCACTCACTCACTCACTCACTCACTCACTCACTCACTAATAGCTTTCTGCCAAAGAGCAAGTCCTTCAGCATTCCCCAGTCTTATCTTATTTCCGTCTTCTTCATAGTCTCCATATACTATCCATATATCTTAATGTTGCATATCAACTGATATACTCTTCTGCCCCAACTTTTCTCCCGTTCAGCACTCTTTCCAGTGCATCCTTAAATAGACAGTTCCTGTGGCCCAGCCAATTTCTTTTTCTCTTTATGATAATTTTCAGCATTATTCTTTCCTCAGCATTTATTTCTTATTCTGTCTGTCCATTTCACACGCTCCGTTCTTCTCCATATCTATATTTCGAATCCTTCCAGTCGTTTCCCTTCACTTCGTTGTAATATCCATGTTTTTGTCCCCAACAGTGTCACACTCCACACAAAGCACTTCACTCTGTCCTTCCTTAGTTCATCTTCCTCCATAGATCCACAGAAGATATTCCTTTTTCTATTAAAAGCTTCCTTTGTCATTACTATCCTCCTTTTGATTTCCTGGAAACAGCTCATGTTACCACTTATTGCAAAGCCCGAATATTTTAAACCGTCCACTTGTTACACTCCATAATTTTGAATCTGCACGTTTACCTTTTTTTTTTTCTTCTGTTGACCGTTATCTTCGTGTTATTTGCATTTATTTTCATCCCAATTTGCTGACAACGATCATTTTGCTTCATTAGAATATCCCTTAGTAGCATCTCTTGTTCTGCGAAATCATCAGTAAAGCTTATGCAGTTTATTGATCATTCTCCTATTTTGTAAGGTGTAGAGTCTAAAATTATCGAGGTATAATGTAATTTTGAGTGTTAAAATATACAGAGTGTTTCAAAAATACGGGGCATAATTTCAGGTATGTATTTCCCACATGCAGACAATCAAAATAGTTCATTACAACATGGAAATGCTTTATTTCCGAGTTATGGCATTCACAACATTGAAATTCACCGGAAAGTTTTTCTTTCCGCAGGTCGTTGCCATCAAAGGAGACATTAAGAGGGCACTCTGACAGTTCATTCCGAGGCGGTTACATTCAGTATTGTGTAGGCGTTAGACTGTGCGACATGTATTCAAATCAAACAGACTTACGGGGCAGGCGTACACAAACTTCCTGGAAAACACCATACCTCATGTTTTAGAAGACACTCCACTGAACAATCGTCAACACATTTCACTTCTTGCATGATGGCGCTCCTGCACATTTCAGCCATACGGCTCGCCGGTACTTGGATCGAAGGTTTCCTGATCGATGGATAGGTAGAGGTAGCCCAATTGCTTGGCCTCCACGCTCACCTGATCTGAACCCTCTCGATTTCTAATTGTGGGGCCATTTAAAATCATTGGTTTATTCGTCTCCGGTGCCTGATTTGGAATCCCTTCGGAATCGAATTGTGGCATGTTCTGAGGACATACGCAATACTCCTGGAGTTTGGGATCGTGTTCGCAGGTCAATGAGACATCGATGTGAGGTCTGTATTCAAGCAGGAGGTGGACATTTTGAACATCTTCTGTAATGACAACGACCTGCGGAAAGAAAAATGTTCCGGTGAATTTCAATGTTGTGAAGGCCATAACTCGGAAATGAAGTATTTCCGGACACATGTTGTAATGAACTATTTTGATTGTCTACATGTGGGAAATACATACCTGAAATTATGCCCCGTATTTTTGAAACACCCTGTATATATATATATATATATATATATATATATATATATATATATATATATACAAGGGAGTGAATGACCTCGGTTTTGTTTCACTCACACCAGGTTTCATCATGTTTACTGATTAATTATACGCCACTGAATGATACTTGTTAATAAATAGGCACTGTGACATCACAAATCTATGTCACGCTGCTGTACTTTCTTCCTTTTTCTTTCATATCAATGACTTATCGTTATGGATGAGAGGAAAAGTAATGATGGATTATTCAGAAGTGTTGTAGCCCTGATCACATATATATCAGAATATCAAATTGGTCATTCCCATGTTATAAAATGGCAACATATATCAGAGAACACCCACTAGGATCTCCACTGCCGAAGTTGAATTTCTGGTAACGATCGCTAGATGGAAGTACAGCTGCATACTATTACCACAGTCTAGTATATACAGTCACGAAGCTTGAGTTGTGAGGGTGCTAGGAACAATAGACTGTGCCGGTACTATTTCACATTGTCTGTAATGAGGCGATATTAGTGATCCTAGTGGTTAGCAACTATCTATTGATGCATATTTACTACGTATTGAGCTTCGTGACTGTATATACTAGACTGTGCTTTTACTTCTTGTAATTCATCAGAGTTATAATGTGACTTCTTTTGCAGTCGCTAGATGGCAGCATAGTGAAAGTGATAAAAGTTATATCGAAAGTGCATTAGGCTAGTCAATCTGTTATTTGTGACTAGGAGGTGTAGCTTGATCAGTTTGACATAACGAAGAGAATACGTTTCTCGTCTCTTCCTTTTCTTTATTCTCCCCAAGGCGAACGCAGAGATAATCTTCAGAAGTCTTCAGTTACTGTATTTCTAACCAGCAATTCTGTACATTTATTATTTGTGCATTGCTATCATCTCACGAACTCTGAGCATTGTCAGTAGTTTCAAAGAGTTGTTACGTAATAATCTCAATTTTAAAATAGATATCAGAGTTTTATATTTGCGTGACTGTGAAAATAACTTGAAGATATTGAAGTAATGAAGGTCTGAATGAAGTTGGATTTTCTATTTTAAGATTAAAAACTCCCAGTTAATATTAATAGAACAATTTTCGGACGTTGGAAGTCTGGAAAGATTCATAATCTGAAGTTTTTAGTTTGTGACACGTGTATCTTGTAACAAGTTAGAACAGTTTTATAGTCACTGAACTACATTAATTTGTTATTAATAGTGGACTTTCCTTTTCTGAAACACGTATGAGAGTCACGAGATTTATTGTAAATACCATAATTACGAAGAGGACAATCCTCAATTCCGAACTTTACTTTCCATATCTGATAACTGTGAACCTTTCTTATAATAGGAAAACTATAATTTAAAAGGAGAACCAACAGATGCGGACCAGACGAAACGTTGACCAGAGAAACATGTCCAAGTGTATTCCGAGATATTTTATATGGTCCATGTACGGCCAGACCTAGATTTTAGCAATTAACACTGCTCATGTCGTAGAATTTAAATACAGTAGAATCTCTTTAATCCGAAATATGCTAATCTGAAAATCTGGTTAATCCGAATAAAATTATTTTAATAAAATGCTAATTTATTGCAATAGTACAAAGTATGGAAAAGATAAAATGTATAAATTTACTCAATTCCTTTTACTTAAAAAATTATGAAAATAGCACATTCAAGATTAGGTCTAATTACAAGAATTAGTGTTTTGTGTACATAATTCTCACATCTGTCATGCTCATAAAATCAATAATTTTCTGTTGTCGTAATGAAGTGAACCTGTCGGTTGTGGTTCAAAAAATAGCAACAGGGTACTCCCACCACAATCTCTCAGCGCTCGTGAATAGCATGAATTGTATTATAGGAAATATTTCGGTTAATTCGAAAATCTTGTAATCCTAATAGGTCTTGGTCCTAATTAGTTAAGATAAACGCGACTCTACTGTTATACATATAATTAACTTCATGTGATTTATTTTACAATTAATATTGAAAACATCAGCTAAGCTCTGTAATTAATTACTTCTATATACAATTTATTTGTACGTTTCTAAACTGATGAAAATGATAATGAAACTACATTAATAAATGCTAATTAACGTTTTACTTATTTTACATCATCAGATTAACAGTAAATTGCAGTGAATAATACCTGAATTGTACAGTAGTGGCAAAAAAATCGGACCGACACTTGTTGCTGATTTCAGAACATTGTTCACTCCAGAGCACGATAGAGTGGTAACTAAGACTTTCGTGGTTCGAATCCTGCCTAGAAAGGAAATTTTTTTTGTTCCTTATTCAAATTTATTCCCAATACTTTTCGATTGCTGGTAAAATTCATGTTCTGGGAATAATAAGTTAATTAAGTAGTAAAATATCGCTGTAATCGAAAAGTATTGGGAATAAATTTGAATAAGGAACAAAAAAAAAGTTTCCTTCTCAGGCAGGATTCGTACCACGAAAGTCTTAGTTACCAGTCTATCGTGCTCTGGAGTGAACAAGGCTCTGAAATCAGCTACAAGGATCGATCCCTGTTTTTTTGCCACTACTGTACATTAATATAATATGTTAAAGATTTATAGTGAATAGAATTAAAATAGTTAAAATACATATTAATAATAAAATATATCATTAGTTTCATCCATGTAAGGTAAACAATTTGTGTGAAAATCAAATTATCAGATTATCAAATAGATTGTAGTGAATAATATCTCAATTGCCACTACTGTACATCAATATAATACCTATGTTAAAGATTTATAGTGAATAGAATTAAATAGTTAAAACACATATTAATAATAAAATATATCATTAGTTTCATCCATGTAAGGTAAACAATTTGTGTGAGAATCAAATCATCAGATTAGCAAATAAATTGTAGTGAATAATGTCTCAATTGCCACTACTGTACATCAATATAATACCTATGTTAAAGATTTATAGTGAATAGAATTAAATAGTTAAAACACATATTAATAATAAAATATATCATTAGTTTCATCCATGTAAGGTAAACAATTTGTGTGAAAATCAAATCATCAGATTAGCAAATAAATTGTAGTGGATAATATTTCAATTGCCACTACTGTACATCAATATAATATGTTAAAGATTTATAGTGAATAGAATTAAAATAGTTAAAATACATATTAATAATGAAATATATCATTAGTTTCATCCATGTAAGGTAAACAATTTGTGTGAAAATCAAATCATCAGATTAGCAAACAAATTGTAGTGAATAATGTCTCAATTGTACATCAATATAATATGTTAAAGATATATAGTTAATAGGATTGAAATAGTTAAAATATATATTTGATTGGGTTATTTTACGACGCTGTATCAACATCTAGGCCATTTAGCGTCTGAACGAAATGAAGGTGATAATGTCGGTGAATTGAGTCCGGGGTCCAGCACCGAAAGTTACCTAGCATTTGCTCGTATTGAGTTGAGGGAAAAGGAAAACCCCGGAAAAACCTAAACCATGTAACTTGCCCCAACCGGGTTTCGTGGCCAGACGCGCTGACCGTTACTCCACAGGTGTGGACTAAAATACATATTAAGAATAAAATATATCATTAGTTTCATCGATTTAAGGTTAACAATATGTGTGAAAATCAAATCATCAGATTAGCAATAAATTGTAGAGAATAATATCTCAATTGTAGGCTACATCAATATAATACGTTAAAGATATATAGTTAATAGGATTAAAATAGTTAAAATATATATTAATAAGAAAATATATCATTACTTTCATCCATGTAAGATTAACAATTTGTGTGAAAATCAAATCATCAGATTAGCAATAATTGTAGTGAATAATATCTCAATTGTAGGCTACATCAATATAATATGTTAAAGATATATAGTTAATAGGATTAAAATAGTTAAAATACATATTAATAATGAAATATATCATTAGTTTCATCGAAGTAAGGTAAACAATTTGTGTGAAAAATAAATGACTTCAATTAGGTGACATATATGTAAAAGGTTATGAGCCTAAAAAGTTGAAGTTAAAATCAAAATTAAAGTCATTAATTAACCTATGTCACAGATATATCATTTGTTGACAAAACCTTTCTTTTTATCATGCCATATGATTTATTGTAGTTTGGTAGCATCTGTGATGTATTCAGAAATGTTACTTTCTAAGTAAATGAATATGAAATACAACACAGTACAGCGTTCAAGAAACTATGTAAAGATAAATATAAAGGAAGAGTATCCATTGGAATTCAACCATAACGCTATGAACTATACCATTTTTTACTGTGCTGTATCAGAGTACCAGTCCCGAAGTATTCTAACATAATAGCAATATGACGTAATGACTGATGATTGGTTGAAATTCATAAGAGGGAGTCGTGGAGAGAAATTTCCGTAGTCACGCTATCCTCCTGCCTACGGATTGTGGAAGTCATTAGGCTGCCGTACTCTGTGTTTAAAGGGCAATTTCGCGTCCAAAAATATAAAACATCAGGGAGTGAGAAAGTTCTGAGCCATATTCGATTTCTATCTGTACGCCGTCACTTTCACTTTGTAAGCACCGACCTTGAAACTTGTAATAAAGGGTGAAGGATTATTTTTAAGTTCTCGGTATTCAGAAAACCCACATATTTTGTCCTTTTATTATCTCTAAATTTTTTCGTAAGAAGTCACTCGAAATGGAACCTCAGCGTCTGTGAATTTATTTAATATGTTTAGTTTTTAACTTAGTTTTATTCGAAGGAAGTCAAGCGATATGTTTGGAAGTAAATCTCAAAAAGACAATTATGATTAGTCTCGTGACCAGAATATTGTACGAAATGGAAACTTAAAAATTGGAGATTGCTGGTAAAATTCATGTTCTGGGAATAATAAGTTAATTAAGTAGTAAAATATCGCTGCAATCGAAAAATATTGGAAATAAATTTGAATAGGGAACAAAAAAAATTCCTTCCCAGGCAGGATTCGAACCATGAAAGTCTTAGTTACCAGTCTATCATGATCTGGAGTGAACAAGACTCTGAAATCAGCTACAAGGGTCGGTCCGGTTTTTTTTTTTTTTTGCCACTACTGTACTTAAATCGATAGAACTGTGTTTTCTGTAGAACAGTTTTATCATTTCAAAACATCGTCCTTAAATTTTAACTGTCTATTCTAACATTTTCCTAACTTCTCCCTCCCCCCCTCCAAATTACCGAAAAAGAATGAATTTACTTTTTATAATTTTAAGATGATCAAACCCCTACTATATTTTCCACCATTTTCCAATAAGTCTTCCTTTCATTGAACTCTCACATATGATTTGGAATTACAGTGAAACTTCTCTTAACGGACACTTCCCAATAAGCGGACATTTTAAAATTCCCCTGCAAAATAATATGATAAAATTCTTCCAAATAGCGGACATTCTCAATAACGGACGCGGACACTGAAATGTATCTCCCAACAACAATTAAATCTTCCAAATAACGGATAGCGTGAAAGAAAAAAAAAAGGAAAGAAAAAGACAGTTGTAAATTAAACGGAATTCTAAGGGAATTCTTTGCAACAATCATTATCGTGCATTTCAACGTTCTTGTACTTTATTGAAGGTAAGTAGCACATTTGTTAGTTGTGATACTGTACGTGAGCAGTCCTTACTTTCTTAGTTTGTCAAGTTGAGTATTCGGAAGTACAGTCACATTAAAAATGCCACAAAAAACGTAAACGTTTGTCACTAGTAGAGAAAGTGGATATTGTAAAGCATAGTGAGAAGAAGAAATTAAGTGTTCGTGAGCTGGCCACAAAGTTTAATGTGAGAAAAACTCAGACAGTAAAATTATGAAAAACAAGGATGTTATTTTAAAATCATACACTGAGAATGCAAATGAGAACACAAAAAGAGCTTTTCCTAAAACTGAGGGGCTTGCCATTGACAATTTAACATATGGATGGTTCTGCCGTGGGACCTTGATTAGAGAGAAAGCCTTAGAAATTGCAAAAGAGTTGGGTTATTCTAATTTTAAAGCTTCGGGTGGTTGCCTAAACAAGTTTCAGTCACGATATTTCCTACAAAATGTATGTGGCGAATCTGCTCCTGTTCATCCAGAAATTGCATCTCACTGCAAAAGTAAACTTATGATATTTCTATTTTGATGTACTGTATACATACTAACGATTTTCTAAATAGGAGACACTTCTCAATAACGGACATTTAATTTTTCCCCGGCGGTGTCCGCTATTGGGAAGTTTCACTGTATTAATTTTAACCTGCGAAGTTGAGGCCAGATCGAATCATGCAATCCATTACTTGCTTTCGACTATTTTTTTGGTCGATTGATTCACTGATTTGTTGATTGATACTGATTGATTCATTGAGGGATAAGTCAATAGTGTATGACGTGATTAGCTACGGCTTTTGTTGTAAGACTTGAAACTACGACGAATGAAATTATCTCGGCTCACGAATTCGAACCATGACTGCTTGGAGCGGTCCTAGAACCCAACTCTGTGATTAACTGAGGACACGTGTGTGAATTAGGGTATGCGCACGACGAACGAGGGGCCCCGGCATCTGAATACTAATGCATACATGCAAACCCAAACTCAAACGCATATCGCCATCAAGGTGCAGTCGAGTGGAACTTGTGCAGCTAATAAACTGCATCAACTTAACTCATTAGTATTACATGATCTGACATAAACGGCCCACACTCTGAATTCATTAACTTAGAGTCAACATGTTGACGTTCGTTTGCGAACTTTGACGAACTGAGATAATTGTGTGGAAAACACGGTTGGATTGTTGGTTACCAGTGACTCTAGAATCGGGAATTTGCAGCTTCCGCATTCTGTTTAACCGACAGTGTTGAATTTAATTTCTGAGGTGGTTCATGTGTATGGCTGAATTCATAGTATAGGAATAACAGAAACTGGGACTTTGAAAGGGATTTTGTCTTTGTTCTCTACTTCCGATTTATATAAGGCAAAGTGGTTAAATAACAAGCACAGCCTTGTTCTTGAATTAATAGCTGTTTGATTAATAAGTGACAGGACGGAGGGAGGGTAAAAGAATAAATGTGTTTGTTGTATTGATAAGTTGGTAAATTTATGGTTTAATGGATGAATAGATGGATGACTAGGTATGGATGATTGGTAGGGGTAAATGGATGGTTGACTGAACGGGCTGGATGGACGTATGGTTGATTGCTTGGCATGAATGGATAGATGGTTTACTGGATGGTTGGATGGATAGTTCACTATATGGCTAGAATGATATTTGACTGGTTGGGATAGATAAATGGTTCACTGTATAGGATGGATTGTTCACTGTATGACTAGATGAATGTTGTGTGGTTGTGATGGATGGTTAACTGGATGGAGTGGATGGTTCACTGTACGGCTATATGGATGGTTGGAATTGATGGAAGGTTCAATGTATGGCTAGATGAGTGGTTGAGTGAAAGGGATGGATGGTTAGTTGATTGGATAAATGACTAGCTGGGTGAAGGATAAAGGAATGGACCGCTGAGTGCCTGACTTATGGATACATGATTGGCTAGTTGGCGAAATAGGTGGCTGGATAAATGACTGAATGGTTTGTTGGTTGGCTAGCTATTTGGGTGAATGAATGCAAGTTTGGTTGGATGATTGGTTGGCTGGTTAGCTAGCTGGCTGGTAGGCAAGAGTGAATGGATGAATGACTGATGAAAGGGTAGTTAGATAGATAAATGGGTGAATGGATAGTCAAGTGGGTCAGTGGATGGTTGGATAAATGTACATTTCTTTGGCTTAATGGTTGATAGGTTGAATATGTGTATGGATGTAAACAACAATACAATGGTGGATGTTTGGACGAATAAATGGATGAGTACATGGTTTGATGGTTAGATGGACGAATAGTAACCAACAATTGATGGATGTTAGTTTGAAAAAGTCGATGGGTAAATGAACAGATAAGTGAATGGATGGTTTTTCGGATGAGTACAAAGATTAATGTGGTTCGAAGAATGGACAGATACACTGTATTATGGGATGGATGCATCCTATGCGGTTCACAAATGAGTCGATCGTGCCTAACTGCTATAGTAGTTATACACGTCCTTACTGATCATGAGGAATGAGAAGTAGAGAATGGATGGCTGTAGGACTAGACGGATAGTTCGATGGAAAAATATATTGATTTAAGAACGGATAAATGGATGGATAGTTTGATGACTGTTTATATTTTACCCACACATCTACAGTACATTATGAGAGATGAAGAACAATGGAGAATACCGTCAAACAATCGTGTGTCACAACACAGCCTAGCAAGGGGAGTACGCGAATGAAAACTTGAATGTAATTTTTTATAATGTTATGTATTTCAATTGATATCGTGAGAAGTTTTTTCTTAACTTCTACTTTATAACGCATTTTTCTCTACGACACAATCATGTGAATGGTTCAACAGATGGATAGTTATATACTGATGGGTAGATAAGTAGATTGATGGGTAAGTGACTGCTGGCTAGATGGATGGTTGGCCAGCTGGCTAGGTACATAGTTGGCCAATTGTCTAGGTAAAAGATTACCTTGCTGGCTTGTAAGGTGGCTGGCCATATGGATGATTGGACAAGTGCCTGGTTGAAGACCTATCTAGGTGGATAGCTAGTTGGATGATGTAGCTGGCTGAATTACTGTTTGGACAGCAGGTAATTTGGATGTTTGAATACCTGAAAGGCTGGATGTTTTTTGTAGTTAACTAGGTGGATGTTCGGGTAGCTGGTTGTGTAGATATTTGGTTAGATGGCTGGATGGATAGTTGCGTGGTTGGATGAAGGGAAGGGCTGGTAGATGAGTAGAAAAGTGAATATACGGATGAATTGATGGATGAATATAATGGAAATATAGACAGGTGTGATAGGTTCAGTGGATTAATGACCTGATGGAGGTTGGTTGTATAAATGAATGAACGGATAGTCAAATATGTAGATGAATGGATAAATGAACGGACAGATATGATGGATGGTGAGGTGACTAGACGGATAGGTCGATGGATGGGTGGGAGTTTGGATTAATGGCCGCATTGATGAAAGGACGACTGGATAATGAACGAATGGTTAGCTGACTGGTGAGATACTATGTGTTTAATAGGTGAATAGACAAGTGTGGTGTAAATGTGGTACATATGTCTTGAAACGAGAATAAAAATTGTATAGAACTGAAATGGACAAAGAACGAAATAGTGAGTGAATAGTATTGTGGTGGTTGTTATATTATGTATAGGGGGGATAGTATTAGTTAGTCAGATATCAGAGAAATTTGAAGAGTGGTCGTTAGAATAGAGAGGGTTGGAAATGTATGAAATCATATGTAGGAATGTAATTTTGAGAACCGGATAGTTTAATAGAGGAAGCTGTAAAGAATCATGGTCAGTCCCTAAATACAGAAATGTGAAGGGCCATCAACCACTTGGCAAGTTTTTGTTTAGATTAGATTAGATTAGATTTATTTATTTAACCTGGTAGAGATAAGGCCGTCAGGCCTTCTCTGCCCCTCTACCAGGGGATTACAACTATAACATGAACAATAAGATTACAATTAATATTAAATTTACAATTACAATTACAGTAAAAATTAAAGTACGACAAGAATACCTGATTAATGAAAGCTAGACATTTTATCATAGAAGTTAAGAACAAAGAATATTTTTGTATTTACTAAATTACAAATTAAACCTACAAGAACAAAATTCTATAGTGATGAAATTACCGGATATTGAGATATTTTGTGGTAGATTAAAAGAACTATTTACAAGAAACCATGTCTGAACGAGTCTCAATTACTGACCAAGTGCCTAGTAAGTTTGCGTTTGAATTCAATTTTATTTCGACAGTCCCTGATGCTAGCAGGTAACGAATTCCAGAGTCTTGGCAGGGCTATTGTGAAAGAGGATGAGTATGAGGAGGTGCGATGGGATGGTATTGTTAGTATTGTTTCATGGCGAGAGCGTGTGTTCAGATTGTGGTGGGAAGAAAGGTAAGTGAAGCGAGACGACAGGTACGAAGGAATAGAAGAGTTCAAGATTTCGAAGAGAAAGAGAAGTGAATGTAAATTTCTTTTCTTATCTAGTTTAAGCCAACCTATTGCTTCCAGGGATGGGATAATATGATCATATTTACGAACATTGCTTACAAAACGTACACACAAATTATGAGCACGTTGAAGTTTCATTTTGTTGTCGCTGGAAAGGTCAGTCAGTAAAATGTCAGCATAGTCAAAATAGGGAAATACAAGGGTCTGCACAAGGGACTTTTTTAAGCAAGAGGGAAGATGAACATTTATCCTTTTTAGCACATGAGTAATAGAATATACTTTTCTGCAAGTTTCTATGATTTGTATGTCCCAGTTGAGATTATTATCCATGTGAATGCCAAGATTTTTTACCGAAGAACTGAAAGGGATATGCACTGTACTTACTTTAACGGGGGAAATGTCGAGGTGCTTTACAGCGTCGGTTTGCCGTGATAATGACATATCATATCATATCATATCATATCATATCATATCATATCATATCATATCATATCATATCATATCATATATCATATATCATATATCATATATTATATATCATATATTATATATCATATATCATATATTATATCATATCATATCATATCATATCATATCACATCATATCTTATCTTATTCTATCTTATCTTGTCCACACCTGTGGAGTAACGGTCAGCGCGTCTGGCCGCGAAACCAGGTGGCCCGGGTTCGAATCCCGATCGGGGCAAATTACCTAGTTGAGGTTTTTTCCGGGGTTTTCCCTCAACCCAATACGAGCAAATGCTGGGTAACTATCGGTGCTGGACCCCGGACTCATTTCACCGGCATTATCACCTTCATTTCATTCAGACGCCAAATAAGCTAGATGTTAATGCAGCGTCGTAAAATAACCCAATAAAATTTTAAAAAATTCTCATATCATATCACATCATATCATAATATATCATATATCATATCTTATCTTATCATATCATATTATATATCATATCATACCATATATCTTATCGTATCTTATCTTATCATATCATATTATAACATATCATACCATATACCATATATCATATCTTATCATATCATATCATCTCATATATCATATCATAACATATCGTACCATATATCATATCATATCTTATCTTATTCTATCTTATCTTGTCCAGTAACGGACAGCGCGTCTGGCTGCGAAACCAGGTGGCCCGGGTTCGAATCCGGTCGGGGAAAGTTACCTAGTTGAGGTTTTTTTCCGGGGTTTTCCCTCAACCCAATACGAGCAAATGCTGGGTAACTATCGGCGCTGGACCTCGGACTCATTTCACCGGCATTATCACCTTCATTTCATTCAGACGCCAAATATCGTAGATGTTAGGACAGCGTCGTAAAATAACCCAATAAAATGAAAAAAATTCTCATATCATATCATTTATCATATCATATTATAACATATCATATCTTATCATATCATATCATACCATATACCTTATCATATCTTATCATATCATATTATAACACCATATACCATATATATCTTATCATATCATATATCATATCATATATCATATCATATATCATATCATATATCATATCATATCATAACATATCATACCATATATCATATCATATCATATATCATATCATATCATATCATATCATATCATATCATATCATATCATATCATATCATATCATATCATATCATATCATATCATATCATATCATATCATATCATATCAAATCTTATATTAATAGATGAATAGTTAAGTGCCTGGATTGATTGATTGTTTATATTTGACTATGATAGCGTCACTCGTGTTAAACAGTTTAGCAGTAGAACTACTCCACATTTTAAGCCAAGTTTAGAATTTTGTATTGTTTCTTACAGAAAGATGATATTAATATAAAACTTAATGTTTTAATCTCTCATACTGTACCGAACCGTGTAGTTCTACCACTTTTGAGAGAAGTTTTGACATGCATATTTCAGCAGGTTCCATTGTGAGGCAACATACACAATCATACAGGCAAAATATAAACATCTATTATCTTAAAGTAATACAAATACACTATTGTGCCTTCCATGCAGGTTAAAGCTGCGCTACTTAGTCATTGTGTATACTGGGACCGGAACGATTTCCTTCCTATTAATAAATCTGAAGAGATGTTAAAATAGTTGATTTTTTTTTTTTTTGCAGGATCCTTTATCTCAGGTCTGTAATTGTGTAGTAAGGATTACCCTATTATAGATTCTGGGCCGAAACCCCTTGGGCCGGCTTCCAAATCGCTGCTATCACGCTTGGCTGCACAAATTTCAAGTGTGCTTTAGTGGAGCCAACTCCGAGAAGTGTGTTTTGATCCAGAACAGCAAAAACATTGGCAACAATCAGTCCGTATAAAGCTCGCAATTGCCCCGTTGTTCTCGAATATTTATTACTATGTCTTCATACAAGCATCCGATATTTGTTCTGGCGAGGTTCAAGAGCCACGGTGGAAGTTTTGAAACTAATAGCGACTGGCAGGCTAGCGAAAAGCTATTCGGAAGTTTAAAAAATGTTTGTATTTACATTACAATGATAAATAAAACTTTTGTGGAAGGCGGATAAATTCAGAGATCAGGAGTACAAGACGGTAGAATGAATACAAACTATTAATTGTGGTGAAGGTTATTGAAACTCAGCAGAGCATAAATTGATGCCTTCGAGAAACGAATAATAGTATTCACATGAACTTCTTCCACTTTCTCATTGTACGAGATATAAAGCAAGAGTATTGTGCCGATATAAAGAGATCATTTTTAAATTTTCATCAGAATAAACGTTCATAATGTTTTTCTCCACTCATTCATAGTTTTCTGCCCAATGAGAGGTCTTTCACTGCAAACTCAGCATTCTCTAATCTTTTGTATTTCTGCCTTCCTCTTAGTCTCCGCATTATGATCCATATACTGTATCTTAATTTCGTCTATTATGTGATATATTCTTCTGCGACGAATATTTATCCCATTCACCATTCCTTCCAGTGCATCCTTCAGTAGGCAGTTTCTCAGCCAGTGAACCAACCACTTAATTCTTTTCTTTCTGATCAAATTCAACATCATCCTTTCTTCACTCACTCTTTCCAAAACAGCTTCATTTCTTATTCTGCCTGTTCATTTCACACGCTTGTCCATATCCACATTTATTATTTATTTATTTAATCTGACAGTATTAAGGCAATAAGGCCTTCTCTTCCATCCTACCAGATAGCACATATAAATACAAAAAAGAAATACAGACGCTGATGAAAATAATATAAATTAAATTAAAGCCCTATAGAGGGTTAACAGGGCCAAAAGAACACTATAGAGCTCTCATCGAGCTAATACAAGGAAAAAAAAAGAAAAACAGAGATAGCAATGATGATAGTGATAACTGATGATAATAATAATAATAATAATAATAATAATAATCATAATAATAATAATAATCATAATAGTAATAATAATAAATTCATTACATATTAATTGTCAATTTCACAACAGCATACTTACAATATTTACTATATGTCATTGGTTAAGCCGAAATTGCGCAACCTGACAGGTGTTCAACAATCAATTCCATGAACTAGAATGTGATTTTTTAATTTAAATTTTAATTTTGATAATGTAAAACAGAAAGCGTTTTAATTATCGCTTGTGTTTATTTGACAAGGCAACAATGAGTGAGGGTCTAACGTTATTTTTAATGGTTATTTTTCTTTCAGTTTTCATTGCGACGTTGTTGTAGCTAGCTAAATATTTCATATCGCAACATATCAGTACAACCAAACACAAAAATGCACTTTCCAAGGTTACTGGGAAGAAGATTTCTTTGCTTCCAACAGTAATTAATTGCAACATCGAGTCGAAAATCTCAATTTGCATTCGACTTATGTGAAGCTTTTCTTGCTGCCGAAATTCCTTTGTGTAAAGTGCAAGGTTGTGGGTCTAGTGCAAGGTTTTTGTAATTACGTTTTATTGCGTATTTTAGCTAGGCTATTTATAATGCCTATTGGCCTGCCTATTTTAGCTATTATTTATTATGACTTTTTGCCTGCCTATTTTAACGATTCATAATGCCTAAACTTTCGGTCTCTTGTAATAAAAAAGAGTCTTTTAATCACATTGTATGTATCATAACACTCATGGGATTACATTTATTGACATCGCTGATTCAAATATTAAAGTTCAAACAGAGTTACACTGTTATATCATAAACATTTTAATACTTAATTACTTGCTTTTAAAGAACCCGAAGGTTCATTGCCGCCCTCACATAAGCCCGCCATTGGTCCCTATCATGAGCAAGATTAATCCATTCTCTATCATCATATCCCACCTCCCTCAAATCCATTTTTATATTATCTTCCCACCTACGTCTCGGCCTCCCTAAAGGTCTTTTTCCCTCCGGTCTCCCAACTAACACTCTATATGCATTTCTGGATTCGCCCATACGTGCTACATGCCCTGCCCATCTCAAACGTCTGGATTTAATGTTCCTAATTATGTCAGGTGAAGAATACAATGCGTGCAGTTCTGTGTTGTGTAACTTTCTCCATTCTCCTGTAACTTCATTCCTCTTAGCCCCAAATATTTTCCTAAGCACCTTATTCTTAAATTCCCTTAATCTCTGTTCCTCTCTCAAAGTGAGAGTCATAAACATTTTAATAGAATCAATAAAGTAATGTTACTTGTATGTATTTATGTATGTATGTAAGTATTTTATTTTATTGCGTTATTTTACGACACTGTATCAACATCTAGGTTATTTAGCGTGTGAATGATATGAAGGTGATAATGCCGGTGAAATGAGTCCGGGGTCCGGCACCGAAAGTTACCCAGCATTTGCTCGTATTGGGTTGAGGGAAAACCCCGGAAAAACCTCAACCAGGTAACTTGCACCGACCGGGATTCGAACCCGGGCCACCTGGTTTCGCTGCCAGACGCGCTGCCCGTTACTCCACAAGTGTGGACTGTATGTATGTATGTATGTATGTATGTATGTATGTATGTATGTATGTATGTATGTATGTATGTATGTATGTATGTATGTATGTGTGTATGTATGTATGTATGTATGTATGTATGTATGTATGTATGTATGTATGTATGTATATGTTAAGTGACCTAAGTTCTGAATTGTAGTGAAGTTACAGCGAGCTCAGAATATGTGCGTCAGATAAGTGTGCAACATCCGACGATGTGATCACATATCACCGTCCTTCGCAAGTCTTTCGTGGCTCCGACTTAAAGAACGCAGAACTTTACACTGTTTGTCTTTATTCTATCGAATTCTGTATACCTCAACACCAAATTACCTTTCGTCTCGTTTCTCCTATTTATACTCTAACCACGACGTAAATACCAGATCACTTAACTGTGGCACGCTAAGTATACCTCTTCATAGAACATCTTGTTATTCATCATCTTTTACAGTATCCACCTCGCGTCAATGGAATTCCTTGTCACAAAGTATGGGGGGGCTGCAAGACAATAAACACCTTTAAAAACAGCTTAAAAGATAAACCTTATTAGCATTTCACTCCAATCTTACTGATTTAAACTATAACTGACTACATTGTTACTTCATTCTTTAGACATCATCCTGATAGTGCTGTATTTTCAAAATTGTCTCATAATAATCTCTTTCTATTATCTAATATTATTCGAAATTTATTAACATTCTATGTATTTTAGCTTAATTCTGCTACACAGCTTATTTTAGTGTCTAATTAATAGTTCATAGTATTTTGTTGTTTAATTCGTATATAACTCTTGTATACATGTAACTCTCACTTAATCAAATCGTTGAATTCTTTGTAAGTTCATGCATATGCATATACACTTTTTGCTGGTTGAGTAGAAGAGAAGGCCTTACGGCCTTAACTCTGCCAGCTAAAATAAATTATTATTATGATGATTATTATTATTATTATTATTATTTTATTATTATTATTATTATTATTATTATTATTATATGTACACGTAACATTGCATATTCATATGTATAAAAATTGTTTATTAAAAAAGGAGAATCGGATTACAAATATTATTTACTGTAGTTATACAACGTATACTTATTTATAACCTAAAAAAATTTTCCAACAAGTAAAATGCATAACACTCATGAGTCATTATTACATATTATTACTTATTATTATAACACCAATTTGAGGGTTTACTATATGACAAAACAAAATTCCACTATGTAATTTAGATATCGTAGAAGCAAATTGTATCTGATGATGCCGTAAAAGGCGATAACGTTTATACATTATGTATATTAAATTGATAAGTTATAAGATTGAACATTTTTACATTAATTATTGTATTTAATGTTTTGGTTGCTGAACGTCGTTCTCTAATAATAATAATAATAATAATAATAATAATAATAATAATAATAATAATAATAAACTTATATTTTAGTAACTGAAGAAAATTGTATTGATTAAATTTGTAAGAAAGAATAAAATATTACTACATTATAAGCAATATAATTCAACGGTAAACACAGTAAACACCCGTTTTTGCGATATATTCAAACTTAAAACTTTACGGTTCAATAGCTGACAAGTCATTGGGAATGTGGCGGAGCATCTCTTACTGTATCGAATATTGAACACCATCCTATAACCTCTCTTCCTATGGAAGCTGCATGTTTCTCAACTTCGTACGGGCTTCCAGCACAACGTCCGGAAAAGATATTGCACGATAAACCGATATAAGTATAGGAACGTTAGGCGGTATATATTCGCAATTTCCACACTGGTAGGTCCGCGCCAGAAGGCTCGTCTGTGATCGGAGCAACTTGAATAACAAAGAGCCCGAACTTAGCGACGTGACCAGAATCCCAGCAACTGACGTCATCATACTGCAAAACTAAGGGACTTGTAGGAATGCAGAAAATGAATCCATAAATGAAAATAAATGGGATCTTACGTTAGTACACAGGTTAAGGCTTTAGTACTCGCGCCGTAGTTTCAGTATTCATCCAGAGAGAAATCATACCAGTTTTGTAAATAAAATAAACATCAGTCACGTTACACAAATAAATCTAGAATTGTTGACTTTAAAATAACATCCTTGGCTTTCAAAATTTCACTAACTGAATTTTTCCCATATTAAACTTTGTGGCCAGCTCACGAACACTTAATTTTGTCCTTCTCACTATGCTTTACATTATCCACTTTCTCTACTAGTGACAAACGTTTACGTTTTTGTGACATTTTTAATGTGACTGTACTTCCGAATACTCAACTTGACAAACTAAGAAAGTACGGACTGCTCACGTACAGTATCACAACTAACAAATGTGCTGCTTACCTTCAATAAACTACAAGAACGGTGAAATGCACGATAATGATTATTGCAAAGAATTCCCTTAGAATTCCGTTTAATTTACAACTGTCTTTTTCTTTTCTTTTTTTTTTATCTTTCACGCTGTCCGTTATTTGGAAGATTTAATTGTTGTTGGGAGATACATTACATTGTCCGCGTCCGTTATTGAGAATGTCCGCTATTTGGAAGAATTTTATCATATTATTTTGCAGGGGAATTTTAAAATGTTCGCTATTGAGTGGAGTCCGCTATTGGGAAGTGTCCGTTAAGGGAAGTTTCACTGTATTGTGTTTGTAATATATAGCTCAATTTATTTATGTAAAGTTTTGTTGATGTAATTTATATATTCATTTTATATTTGTCATAACTTATAAAATAATTCATACGATTTCGTTAATATCGTGGTGTCTGTTGAGATGTGTAATGACTTTACGTAATATAAAATTAATTTTGCGCCTTCTGTTGTTTTAAGCTCAGTTTGTGCTTGATGAAATTGGTATGCTTTAAGTCATTGTTGAATATCTGCAACAAATAGAAGACGCAAAATTATGTGGCTCAAATTCGTATTATAAGCACAAAACTTCAACAAACTTTCATAGTTCCTGATAAGCTGTCGAACGCCTTATAGTAACGTTCGGATAAAATTTATACAAACAGTTGTATTGTTGTTTTCATTAATTTAAATTACTTTGAGAACAAGCGTTCAGTCATATCGGCGAAATACTGAACTATAGGGTAAACATTGATAATTTCGTGGCAGTGGTTATTTCGTGACACTTTTTCTTTATTCTTTCGTGAACTAACCAGTGGTGTTACGAGATTCAAATTTTCGCCAAGGGATTGCATATGTTGTCCGGTTTCCAGAAACGTGCAGCTACGCTTTGTGTGACTATCGTAGCTGCTTCAGTGAGCTTTTGTGTTGAAGAGAAGTTAGCGTCGACTTCTCAAGCGTACAAATTTTGTGGATGTTTGTAATTACATTACAGGCTTATTACTAAAGGTAAGCATATGATATTTGGTACAATAATTTATTATATATTAATGAAATTTTAGGAAATGTTTTTGGAATTTTAGATACAGCTATAGTTGCCATATAGGCTTAGCTATACTGATAGAAATCTTAGCTTTTTGAGGCGAAATTTTGTTGAGCATTAAGCGTTACATTTTATACTATTTTAAAAATTGTATTACAATACGAATTTTAGAAATCTGAAGATAAAATGTGATAAAAAAGAAAAGGGGGATGCAATGGGTTCAGTGTAGCTTCTGTTTAATTAGTTATCATGCTAAGTGCCGAAGATAAGTGCTAGATAACTTACTTGCAAGAATTGTGACATAAGATGAAACATGGCTCCACCATTTTGGACCGGAGACAGAGGCAGACAATGGAGTGGCATCATGCAAATTCACCAAAGAAATAGAAATTCAAAAGTGAAACTTCGGCAGGAAAAGTTATGGCTACTGAGTTTTTCGATTCAGAAGTACTCTTGCTTGTGGAGATCATGCCACATGGAACCACCATTAATTCTGACGCGTATGTTGCAACTCTCAAGAAACCTCAACCTCGACTGAGTCGTGTTCGACGATATCGGGAGAAGCAGGATGTTCTGCTATTACACGACAACGCACAGCCATATGTCAGTCACAAGACCACAGACGAGATCAGAAAATTTGGATAGACAACACTGAAACATCCACCTTACAGTCCTGAACTGGCACCGTGCGATTAACATCTCTTTGATAAACTGAAGGTTCCCTTCGCGGAAGGAGGTTAGAAGATGACTCCCTTGTGCACACTGCTAATGAGTGACTTTTGGAGTTATCCTAGTAATATAGGCTATAGTAAAGTCCGTAATAAAAGTGTTCACCCTTTCACGGCAAAAAAAGATCCCTTTTCAACTTAAATTTTTACTTTGATTTCATTCTTATTATGTGTTGATATGTATTTCTATGTTTTTTTGCTATGAATATTAGACGGAATTACTATGTTTGAAGTCTTGTAACAATAAATGAGAATTTCATTTGACTAATGAATGTTTCCACAATTCTTCTACCTCTCACGAAATTATCAATGTAATATCACGAAATAACCAACCCTTTAGCTTAAGCTGTAAAAGTGGTTTTTGACACTTGTTCAAGAACGTGTCCAGTCTTTTACGTCTCTAGATTTGTACAGCAAATTATCGTCTTTTAGATGAAAAAATCGGAATAAGGATATGTTTACACATCTGTATTTTAAATTAATTTTCATGAAATTACCAATGTTTACCCTACGTCTTACGTCATTCTTGACAAACGCACAGCTTAAGTAACATCAGACCTACCAACCTACCAGGTGTAATTATGATGGAG
The DNA here is from genome assembly GCF_040183065.1 of Periplaneta americana. Classification (NCBI taxonomy): domain Eukaryota; kingdom Metazoa; phylum Arthropoda; class Insecta; order Blattodea; family Blattidae; genus Periplaneta; species Periplaneta americana. Next base: position 46,042,116 of record NC_091130.1, read on the forward strand.
AAATGAGTCCGACGTCCAACGCCGAAAGTTACCCAGCAATTTGTTTCAATATATTTAGGAAAAACCTTTGTCCCAACCAGGATTTGAATTCGAGTCCCTCGTATCGCATTCAGACATGATAATCTTTACTCCACATAATAGAATGTGACTTTTACATAGAAATGTTTATAGTACTAGTATTTCTTGTTATAGTCTTCATTTTAGCATGTGGTGAAAGATGAAATTAACAAAGATATAAGATGATTTATGATATGAATCGATTGTTATGTGTTTCTTTGCGGCTCTTTCATGGATAAGTATGAGCTCATAAAAGTTTCTGGAGAACATTATTTTATGTTGATATTATTCCGACTTTGCAGATGCTTTATTATGCATGGAATATTCCCCAGCATATATAGCAAAAGAGGTCATATTCTTTTGTTTCGTTTTTGAATAGTTTAATGATCACAATTGCAATAACTGCTTTAATATGCTGCCTTTTCTATTAGAGTATCACAAACACAAAGGCGATATTTTTGTATTGCTATGAAACCATCCATATGCAGTGAGCCGTATACGTTTGTTGTACACAAAGGGATGGAAGGTTTTGTTTTTTATTTCAATCGTGTATCAGGCACAATTCCCTAGGTAACAGTGATGTTGAAGGTATTTTTAACAAGCGGTAGTCTACGGTTTGGCTACTTTGTGAAAAAAATATAACATTGAAAGGTCATTTCTTTTATTGTTTTAACCCTTAACTCGAAGAATACATTAAAATCTCGCTTACAGGAAGATCAGTCTAGTAGACCGGGCACATTTGATTATCATTTCTATGAGTAATTTGTACACTTTTAATTCAAGATAATATATTTTTATCAATAAACACATATTTTATAATAACTATAATTTAAAAAATTTAATGCAAGACAATTTATTTCTATCAATTAAGGGGTTAGGTATAGCTTACAGCAGTAAAATATTAAAAATCATATGAAAAAAATATTTTTACGATTTAAAAAAATTATTTATATTTATTTTACAAAAGTCAGTTCACTGTGAAGTGATAAAGCGTTTCCCACATAACTAGAAAACTATCGAACATTCTGTGATGATTTTTTTTTCCTTGCTGGTATCTCTATAGCATCTACTAGATTCTTTATGTTTGTGCTAACAGGTGGAGTTACTTGTCAACAATGTGACGCTGAAACGTATGTTCAGGTTACTGCCCAACGACAGTCCTGATGTATTTTTATATTTGTGATGATTAGTTAATTAATATTAACCCGGCACACTCACATTCACACAGATTTCCAAACTCTAGACACCCAGGGAATTCTTCTTCTTCAAGAAAAATTCACCGAGAGCCGAGCCCGGGAATCGAACCCGGGACCTCCTAATTTGGAAGCCATCATGCTGACCAATAGACCACGGAATTTTTTTGTGTGTATTTATGCATGTCATATCTACAAAGATTACTTCTCTACCTTTGATAGATTGTCGATAAAAAATAAATTAATTTTTAAAATGGTCAAATATCAGTATTTTTTTCTAACACAAAATGAAAAAAAAATATTATTCATTAAGGAATGTAGTTGAAAGACTATGATATTGCAAAGTTGAGTTTCAGCAATAAAAGAGAGAGAATATGAAAAAGTTAACTAGTTTATGAGTTATGTGGGAAACGCTTCATCACTGCACAGTAAACTGCCATCATTTTTAATCTTGAACAAAAAATATAAATGTTTTTTTAAACGTAAAAGTATTTTTTTTTCATATAGCAGAAGCACAGTGTTTTACACATACCAATTTTAATTATTGTACAAGATACAGTGATGCAGAAAACAAATGTTGAATATTTCCAAAAACTTTACTGCTGTAAGCTGTACCTAACCACTTAACCAGAAGCAGGTTACAGATGTCTATAGGAGCCGTTGCACTGCCAAACTCTTTAGCGGTTGTGGTAAAAGCAGGTAGACTTCGAATAATATTTTGTGAAGGCGTTTTTCTAGTTTTCGTTGGAGTTGGCTGTATCATACAATCTTGTTTTCTCCAAGATACAGGGTAAAATGTAATTTTGTAGTTAAAAATCGGAAAAAAAAAAAAAAATTATGTGAGAAGCAACTGTGGAATTCATGACACATTTTTAGCTTCAGAATACTAGCTAATTAAAGACATGATACTTCTGAATAGTTCATTCGTTATCTGTAATATCCTTTTACCCTTAAAACTCAAGAATAATGGTATTTTACAAAGAGTTTCAAAATAGTGTAGCTCTGAAAATATTGAGATTAGGACACTGGTTTATATGACATTTTTTGCTCGGAATTACTTCGGAAAAATAAGCTCCGTAAGTGACGGTAAATCCTCGTGAATCACTATGTGTACTGTAGAAGCCAAACATGTATATAACCTCCGTTGTAACGCCTTTTAGTTCTTTTTAGCATTCTGATTATTGTATTATTTGTTTTTTTTTGTGAATAATTTTAGTTAAGGGCGTAAATAGCCATAGTAACTGACGCGTCCTTTGTAAACCCTATTAACTGTATACAGGGTGTTTAAAAATACGGGGCATAATTTCAGGTATGTATTTCCCACATGTAGACAATCAAAATAGTTCATTAAAACATGTGTCCGGAAATGCTTTATTTCCGAGTTATGGCCTTCACAACACTGAAATTCACCGGAACGTTTTTCTTTCCGCAGGTCGTTGTCATTACAGAAGATGTTCAAAATGTCCACCTCCTGCTTGAATACCGACCTCACATCGATGTCTCATTGACCTGCGAACACGATCCCAAACTCCAGGAATATTGCGTAGGCTATGTCCTCAGAACATGCCACAATTCGATTCAGAAGGGATTCCAAATCAGGCACCGGAGACGAATAAACCAATGATTTTAAATGGCCCCACAAGTAAAAATCGAGAGGGTTCAGATCAGGTGAGCGTGGAGGCCAAGCAATTTGGCTACCTCTAACTATCCATCGATCAGGAAACCTTCGATCCAAGTACCGCCGAGCCCCACGAATGAAGTGTGCAGGAGCGCCATCATGCAAGAAGTGAATGTGTTGACGATTGATCAGTGGAGTGTCCTCTAAAACATGAGGTATGGTGTTTTCCAGGAAGTTTGTGTACGCCTGCCCCGTAAATCTGTTTACAACTACATGGGGTCCAACTAATCGATCACCAATGATACCGGCCCACATGTTGAGGGAGAACCGCACCTGGTGATGAGATGGAACAGTTGCACGTGGGTTTTCATACGCCCATACATGCTGATTGTGGAAATTTGTTATGCCATCTCGTGTGAACTGTGCTTCATCTGTAAATAATACTAAGGCAGGAAAGTTCGGATTTACACCACACTGCTGCAAGAACCACTGACAGAACCTAATTCGTGCAGGGTAATCTGCTGGTGACAGGGCCTGTACACGTTGCAAATGATAAGGATACAATTGATGCTCTTTCAACAGTCTCCAGACAGTCGTATGAGGAACATTGACTTGCAACGCTACCCTTCGTATGCTGATAGAAGGAGTCATGTTCACAGCCTCCAGAATCTCCTCCTGTACTTCCGGAGTTTTAGATCTTCCAAACCAGGAGAGTTAAATTTTCCATACTCGCACAGACGGTAATGGAGACGTACAAATGTCTTCCGATCTGGACATTGTCGCTGTGGGTACCTCTCCTGGTACAAACGACGAGCCAGCGCAGCATTGCCGTCCGCCTTACCGTACATGAAGTGTATCTCTGCCAGCTCTTGATTTGAATACATGTCGCACAGTCTAACGCCTACAAAACACTGAATGTAACCTTCGCCTCGGAATGAACTGTCAGAGTGCCCTCTTAATGTCTCCTTTGACGGCAACGACCTGCGGAAAGAAAAACGTTCCGGTGAATTTCAATGTTGTGAAGGCCATAACTCAGAAATAAATCATTTCCGGACACATGTTGTAATGAACTATTTTGATTATCTACATGTGGGAAATACATACCTGAAATTATGCCCCGTATTTTTGAAACACCCAGTATACTAGAGATGAAAAACGATCGAGAAAATTACGTCGCGTCCTTGACGTAAAGACTGGTTGTGAGTCTTCCGAGACTCGGTATTGATCATCTCCCGAAATCAGCAGTTGTTTATACTTGACTGAACTTTTATCTACTTTGACAACTGTTATATATGTATAAACAATCAAATAGCTTATTTGAAACATCTCTACCTTTTAGTGGATAATAAGTAATCCGTTCCCCAGGTTTTATTTAATTACTAGGCCCTTATTAAAAGGCTAGGAATTTTCTTTTCATGTGTTTAATATCAAGTGTGCAATCTAAAGTAAAAAGGTATTAACGTTATGTTTTATGTCTCTTAGAAATGCAAATTTATTTGAGAATTATTTTTTTATTTATATACCCATAGGTAATATCATGTAATAGAACCAGAACACTTTAATAACTAAGATACTGTTCTGTTTTGTCTTTTTGTCTCATTTAAACATTTATAAACTTATTTATTTCAATGATGTATGTTATTCAAAGTTACGAAATCTTTCCACGCCGAACAAATGTTATTTCGAGTATGATGAGCGAGATTCGAAGCGCAGAGAGAATTAAGAGCCGAGACTCGAAAGATAAATGCAGCGAACGCAGCGAGCGAGAGCGGCAGTTAGTTTTGTTCATCTGTAGTACATACTCCTGAAATTATACACTTACTGAATGGTGAGGCTATGGTATAGCCAAAAAAAGATTGATAGAACAGGCATGAATTGTCCTAGTATGTTTCTTTTTGTGTTGTTCACTATTATAATGATGACGATGACAATAATCAAAACTATTTCGAAAATGGCATCAGTAAAATAGTGGAGCTAGGTCTCACATTCAGTTCTCGTAGCATATCACTTGTGTACTGGCGAAGCTCTAACTGTGCTGTTTGTAATATGGAGTGAGAGGGATGATACATTCAGGTGCTTGTGTTATTGTTGCTGCAAGCAGTATTGTTACGCTTGTGTCAAGATTTATAGCAACTGAAGTTTCGCAATATCACGAGATACAGATACAGTAACAATGATGCATGTGCCAGTAGCAAAGCAAGAGCCATTGAGTTTCATATGAACAAAATGCTCTGTACAGTAAAAGGAATGAGATAGTGAACAGGTCATACGACACGAGATTTCCAACTTCATATCGACTATCTTTTCTTAATCTCGCCTGTCAGGGATTTAACTCTTACGATGCAATGCGTGTCGTCACAAAAAGTTCCTCAACCCTAGAATGCTCTAGTCACTGGGTAGTACTGTATTGCTATTGATACGTATAAATGACGTAATAGACGAAAAGAGTGCTTTTGGGCACTATATTCGTTTCGGGATATAATTTTTATTTCTTTCTTAGTAGTTTTATTTGTTTAGGTTTTTATTTTGTTTCTAATTTTTATTTTTGTGAAAATAAACTTAAGTAAAATATAAAATCATATAGACCAAACTACAAGAAAATGTTTATGAATAAGCCACCGGCGTGGCTCAGTCGGTTAAGGCGCTTGCCTGCCGGTCTGAAGTTTCGATCGGGAGCGGGTTCGATCCCCGCTTGGGCTGATTACCTAGTTGTGTTTTTTCCGAGGTTTTCCCCAACCGTAAGGTGAATGCCAGGTAACCTATGGCGAATCCTCGGCCTCATCTCGCCAAATAACATCTCGCTATCACGAATCTCATCGAAGCTAAATAACCTAGTAGTTGATACAGCGTCATTAAATAACCAACTATATATATATATATATATATATATATATATATATATATATCATTTTTATTTCGTTTCTTTAGTTTCATTGTTTCTAATTTCTGCTTACAGTATATCAAAATAAATTTACAAGGAACAAGAAACCATATAAATCTAATCACAAGAAAATATTTGAAAGTATAATTTTATTCTCTCTTTTCTTTTCTTCGATAGCGGAATACGTAGTGAGTTTCCCGTTTCTCTTTTCTCGCTTCTTTTTCTTCTTTCTCCATTCGCTTGTTTTCTACAATTATTAATCTCAATTATTCCTACACTGTAGAAATACCTCGCCTCTGGAATTCGTTACGTAATGACGTCAGAGGCTGCTGGACTTGATGACAATTTAAAATTACATTGGAAAATGTCTTATTTTATGGTTTTTAGGTATATTGCTAGAAGTGTTGATTTGTGTTTTTACTCTATATTAAAATTGAAAATTTCTTGTTTATATTCGTTAATTAATTAGCGTATGATTAATTATGATACTTAATCACTCATTTAAACTTTGTGTGAGTGTAACCTGTGTATATTTTTGTGTGGCTTTACTTTGTTCATAGTGTGATTTTTCTTTTTATTTCTATTATTGTCTTTTATTTCTGGTGTGTGGAAGAGAAGGCCATATGGCCTTAATTACACCAGAATAAATAAATAAATAAATAAATAAGAAAGTAAATAAATAAATAGATAAATAAGTAAATAAATACTATATCTTCCATTAATCGTTTCTCCTTGAACTGCAGCTTCATCCCGATATGTACTTTGGATCATTGTTATTGTCACAGCTTCATATTCAATCTCTACATTGCCTTCAGCACCATCATTTGAAATTTCATCTGTTTATTTTCATAATAGTATCAGGATCATCATGTAACTTTTCATCCAGTGTTACTTTGTTAGATAAAACACACTTATCAGGAAATAAATAACCTGCACTGACAGAAAATGTTCTATTATTACTATTGATACGTAAATCTCACGTATTTTTCCAAATATATCTTATAACAACTTGGCTAAGCGAGTAAGTTGCAACCTGCTGTCACGACTGATGGTCAACAATTGACAGATGGAGGGATAGCTAGAAGAAGGAGAGGCTCGCTTGGAGGGAAATCTGTTTTTAATGACGCTAAATCAACTACGTGTTTATCAACCATGTGTTGAGATTATTAAAAACGATACGATATTTGCGACATGACTCACGAGGATTTTCCTTGAAAATACCTGACATTCGCGTTACAGTTGTGTAAAACTTTAGAATAAACCCAACCACGTGTGGACGAAGCGGGATTCGAATCCACGCCCGGGCAACATTTCTGATCGCTAGTAATCCACGTTATCTCAAGTCTTTTACGAAGTGGGCCTTGCTGAAGAGTCTTGGTGTGTTTTTATTTTCCTTATCACCATTCAACTATTTCAAACTCTCCTGCAAAATTAGATAGGCTAAGTTTGGAAGAGTGGTACTACATGTGTCGTGTGTTTGGGAATATTGATGATAAAAACTGGTGTTACTCATCCATGGTCTGTACTCAAGATTAGGTCGAGCATATTAGCACTGTTGTTAATCGGTCATTTAACGAAGCTGTACAGTACGATAATTTTCTCCTGACAGTCGCCGGCAATTTGCGCTTGGGCCAGGCGAGTCCATTTAGTTACGCCAAGGAGTGTTTGGGTTAGTCAGTCGCTTGCCTTCAGAGCGATCGGATGTCATGCGTGCGGTAGAGCGGTATATTTCTAGTACCTGCATTCCTTTCGCGTCTGGCTGCGAAACCATGTGGCCCGGGTTCGAATCCCGGTCGGGATAAGTTACCTGGTTGAGTTTTTATCCGGGGTTTTCCCTCAACCCAATGCGAGCAAATGTTGAGTAACTTTCGGTGCTGGACCCCGGACTCATTTCACCGGCATTATCACATTCATATCATTCAGACGCTAAATAACCTAGATGTTGATACAGCGTCGTAAAATAACCCAATAAAATAAAATAAATGCATTCCTTTACTGTCCGCTCGCCCTTATCTCTACTCCGGAGCCCTCCACACTACTCCTATTACTTCTCCTTTTTCGCGTCGTCGAGCTGTCAGAACTAAATAATCGGTCTGTACCAAGGACGCTGTTATGTAGCGACGGTAGGTTAAATAATAGCAGAATGGTATTTGGAGAGATAACTTACGAGGATTTCCCTCGATAATACCTGACATACACCTTACACTTGTGAAAAATCTTGACAAAAACTCAATTGGGTTATCATACCAAGCGGGATTCGAATTTACGCCTGAACGTAACCTCAGAGCACGAGTCAAGTTCGCTATCCTGATATTTTTATGAGCAAAGTCATCCTTGCGTAAGGGTTTTGGTGTGTTTAGATTTTTACTACAATTCCACTATTTATAACTTTCCTGTTGAATTAGATTGGAAGCGTTTTACCGGTACTACAGCAATTCTGTACTTCTGGAACATTGTTAAATTACAAGAACTAGAGTTACATATACTGTTAAATTACAAGAACTAGAGTTACATATACAGGGTAATTCACGAGGATTTACCGTCACTTAAGGAGCTTATTTCCGAAGATATTCTGAGCAAAAAATGTCATATAAACATGGATCCTATTCTCAATATTTACAGAATTACGTTTCGTTTTTGTAACACATTGCTGTGAACGCGTGATCTTGGTCAGCGTGCAGTCAGCAGCCAGCGCGAGCGTTACGGAAATCAAAGATAGCTGTATGCAGTTACGTAGAGCGACGAGTGTCGTTCACAAGCGTACGACCAAGTGTACTCAAGCGGACGGCGACATTTTTAAAACGTGTTGTAAACTCTCCAAGACTGTAAATTAGGATGCAAAATTGAACTGCAAATAATTAAGGCGGTGGAAGTGGTGTGATTTATAATAATTGTTGTGATAAGTGCGTGAGAATAATGCAATTTTCTAGTTAAAAATAGAAAAAGATGTCTGTGCGAAGCAACTAAGAAGTCCACAGCACATTTTTAGCTTCATAATACTTGCAAATTAAGGAAATGATACTTCTGAGTGGTTCATTCTCTATTTGTATTATTCTTTTACCATCAAACTAAAGAAAAACGCAGTTTACAAACAAATTTAAATTAGTGTAACTCTGAAAATTTTGAGAATAGGAACTATGTTTATATGACATTTTTTGCTCTAAATGTCTTCAGAAATAAGCTCCGTAAAGAACGGTAAATCCTCGTGAATCAACCTGTATATGGGGTGTATTAAGGGTTTTGGTCCGAAGAACATGAGTGTAAATCACAATATCCTGGGAGATACAATATTCTAAATATTTGAATTCGTCAATGTTTGCGGAATTCTAATACGAAAATGTGGGTCGTCGGCTTGCAATCAAGAGAAATACCTACGGTGTGCTGAAAGGTAAGTGACACCTCGAGAACGAGTAAGATTGATTGCCGAGATTTCAAGAGTAGCATTCGAACTGTCTCACAGTGTGTACCAAAAAGTATTTCCAGAAATTTAGCTGTAAATCAAGTAGATACTACATAACTTTGATTCAACATTTATTTGAATTATTGAATATAATTTTTTCTTTCTGGTAAAACAATATAAAACTGCTAGAAACTTCGGATAGAAATTTTAAGGTAGAAGTACGTGTTTCTTCTTATTAGGTGTGGGGAGATAGCATGAGAATTAAGAGTAATAAAATGTAATCGCCCCTTGTTCTCCTTGTATTCCCATTGTTGTAATATTCCTCTTCTTCTCCTTGTTTTCCATATAGGCTATTATCACTGTTGTTCCTTTGTTCTCCTTCCATTACCCTCGTTATCTTTGTCTTCCCCTTTGCATTCCCCTTACTCTCATTTTTATGTTATTCCCCCAGCTTTTCCCCTTGTTCTCTTTGTTTTCTTCCCCTTATCCTTGTTGTCTCCTTTTCCCACTTATTCTCATTGTTTTCCCCTTGTTATCCTTTTATTATTTTTGTAACTTATTCCTATACGTTCTCATTGTATTCTCCTTGATCTCTTTGTATTCCTATTCTTCTCCTTGTCATCCTTATATTCCTATTGTTCTACTGCATTGCTTAAGAGATGGGTTCGTCCCGTCCTATAACGTCATGTTATAAACTTAGCACGTTTCGTGGGAAAATCCACTGTCTTTCCCTCCTCTTTCATATATTGCAATTCTCCACTTCTGTCTATCTCGCGTCTCGTTTTCAAAATTTATCTACCCACCATAATCTAGACATACGATCACAACACTCCTCCCCCCGAACATCCTCTTACTCATCTTCTTTCACTGTGGCTGTTCCTCGACTTTGGAATTCTCTACCGAGTAATGTCAGGGACTGTCAGACATCAAACCAATTTAAGAATAGACTAAGGAAATATTTTTCTAACAATTCTTGTTAACAATAATAGTTGTTTCAGGTTTCACAATGTTTAATGGTTTCATATACCACAGGATAAATATTTAAATTATCTCATTATTATTATTATTATTATTATTATTATTACTATTACTTTTGTTATTATTATTGTTATCAAATAGATTATTATTATTATTCATATTAATATTATTATTATTATTATTATTATTATTATTCATATTAATATTATTATTATTGTTATTAAAGTCCACAAACGATTAGGGAAAACACGGGAATTTTATTTGAAGCAAGTAAAGAGAGAGGTTTGGAAGTAAATCCCGAAAAGGAAAAAGTATATGATTATGTCTCGTGACGAGAATATTGTACGAAATGCAAATATAAAAATTGGAAATTTATCCTTTGAAGAGGTGGAAAAATTCAAATACCTGGGAGCAACAGTAACAAATATAAATGATACTCGGAAGGAAATTAAACACAGAATAAATATGGGCAAGGCGTGTTATTATTCCGTAGAGAAGCTTTTATCATCCAGTCTGCTGTCAAAAAATCTGAAAGTTAGGATTTATAAAACAGTTATGTTACCGGTTGTTCCTTATGGTTGTGAAACTTGAACTATCACTTTGAGAAAGTAACATAGGTTAAGGGTGTTAGAGAATAAGGTGCTTTGGAAAATATTTGGGTCTAAGAGGGATGAAGTTACAGGACAATGGAGAAAGTTTCACAACACAGAGCTGCACGCATTATATTCTTCACCTGACATCATTAGAAACATTAAATCCAGACGTTTGAGATGGGCAGGGCATGTAGCACGTATGGGCGAATCTAGAAATGCATGTACAGGGTGTTTCAAAACTACAGGGCATAATTTTAGGTATGTATTTCCCACATATAGGCAATCAAAATAGTTCATTACAACATGTGTCCGGAAATGCTTCATTTCCGAGTTATGGCCTTCACAACATTGAAATTCACCGGAACGTTTTTCTTTCCGCAGGTCGTTGTCATTACAGAAGACGTTCAAAATGTCCACCTCCTGCTTGAATACAGACCTCACATCGATGTCTCATTGACCTTCGAACACGATCCCAAACTCCAGGAGTATTGCGTATGTCCTCAGAACATGCCACAATTCGATTCCGAAGGGATTCCAAATCAGGCACCGGAGACGAAAAAACCAATGATTTTAAATGGCCCCACAAGTAGAAATCGAGAGGGTTGAGATCAGGTGAGCGTGGAGGCCAAGCAATTAGGCCACCTCTACCTATCCATCGATCAGGAAACCTTCGATCCAAGTACCGACGAGCCCTACGACTGAAGTGTGCAGGAGAGCCATCATGCAAGAAATAAATGTGTTGACGATTGATCAGTGGAGTGTCTTCTAAAACATGAGGTATGGTGTTTTCCAGGAAGTTTGTGTACGCCTGCCCCGTAAGTCTGTTTACAAGTACATGGGGTCCAACTAATCGATCACCAATGATACCGGCCCACATGTTGAGGGAGAACCGCACCTGGTGATGAGATGGAACAGTTGCACGTGGGTCTTCATGCGCCCATACATGCTGATTGTGGAAATTTGTTATGCCATCTCGTGTGAACTGTGCTTCATCTGTAAATAATACTAAGGCAGGAAAGTTCGGATTTACCCACACTTCTGCAAGAACCACTGACAGAACCTAACTCGTGCAGAGTAATCTGCTGGTGACAGGGCCTGTACACGTTGCAAATGATGTGGATACAATTGATACCCTTTCAACAGTCTCCAGACAGTCGTATGAGGAACACTGACTTGCAACGCCACCCTTCGTGTGCTGATAGAAGGAGTCATGTTCACAGCCTCCAGAATCTCCTCCTGTACTTCTGGAGTTGTAGATCTTGGTCGTCCCCTTCCCAAACCGGGAGAGTTAAATTTTCCATACTCGCACAGGCGGTAATGGAGACGTACAAATGTCTTCCGATCTGGACATTGTCGCTGTGGGTACCTCTCCTGGTACAAACGACGAGCCAGCGCAGCATTGCCGTCCGCCTTACCGAACATGGAATGTATCTCTGCCAGCTCTTGATTTGAATACATGTCGCACAGTCTAACGCCTACACAACACTGAATGTAACCTTCGCCTCGGAATGAACTGTCAGAGTGCCCTCTTAATGTCTCCTTTGACGGCAACGACCTGCGGAAAGTAATACGTTCCGGTGAATTTCAATGTTGTGAATGCCATAACTCGGAAATAAAGCATTTCCGGACACATGTTGTAATGAACTATTTTGATTGTCTACATGTGGGAAATACATACCTGAAATTATGCCCTGTATTTTTTAAACACTCTGTAGAGTGTCAGTTGGGAGACCGGAGGAAAAAAAGAGCTTTGGGATGGCCGAGACGTAGGTGGGAAGATAATATTAAAATGGATTTGAGGGAGATAGGATATGATGATAGAGACTGGATTAATCTTGCTCAGGATAAGGACCAATGGCAGGCTTATGTGAGGGGGGCAATGGACCTCCGGGTTCCTTAAAATTCAGTGAGTAAGTAAGTATTATTATAATTATTATTATTATTATTATTATTATTATTATTATTATTATTATTATTATTATTATTATTATTGTTACTACTATTTCTTATCAATGTTTTATTATTGTCTCACTAACACTGCCTCTCTTTCATTATTAACTTTTACTTTCATTATTCATTTTCATGTTGTTTTACGAGCTAGATAGTGATATAATAACTACAGTAAGCCTATTGTATTCAATTAGAATTAAATTCTGACTGGGGAGAAGAGAAGGTCTACTGGCCTTAACCTGATGAAATTTATTATTATTATTATTATTATTATTATTATTATTATTATTATTATTACTTAATTACAAATGGCTTTTAAGGAACCCGTAACTTCATTGCCGCCCTCACATAAGCCCGCCATTGGTCCCTATCCTGTGCTAGTTTAATCCATTTTCTATCATATCCCACCTCCCTCAAATCCATTTTAATATTATCCTCCCATCTACGTCTTGGCCTCCCCAAAGGTCTTTTTCCCTCTGCTCTCCCAACTAACACTCTGGATTTGCCCATACGGCTACATGTCCTGTCCATCTAAAACGTCTGGATTTAATGTTCCTAATAGACAGTGGATTATTTCGTTACAAACAGCTAATCATTTAGTCAGATCAAAGATAGTCAGTATACTTTGGGATTATAAAGTGTAAAGAGTAATCTAATACGATGTCTTTGAGAGATAAATCAGGGCACTGAGTCATATTTTTAAATCTTTAATTATATGATAAATTAAAATAGGGAAAGATGGAGAGTGTTAGTGAAATGATAGAGGGAAACAGGTGTACTCGATGAAAACCTGTACAACGTCTGCTTTTCCACCACAAATTTCATCAAGGTTTGGTCGGAGATCGAAATCGGGACGTCTGGATGTAAGACCAGCCTGGAGAGTTTCAGTAGATGACTTCAAATGTCTTGAGTGGTCATAAATCACTGAATGAATGAATAATAATAATAATAATAATAATAATAATAATAATAATAATGATTTATTTTAGCTGGCAGAGTTAAGGCCGTAAGGCCTTCTGTTCCACTCAACCAGCAAAAAGTATATATACCTACATATGCATGAACTTACAAAGAATTCAACAATTTGATTTAGATGAATAGGGAAGTAACAAATGAAAGCAATGCTATGAATGTGTTTAAAAATTTATCAAATGCCTAAGCAGAAAAAAAAAATCATCGTGTCCCTATATACAGTGAAACTTCCCTTAACGGACACTTCCCAATAGCGGACTCCTCTCAATAGCGGACATTTTAAAATTCCCCTGCAAAATAACATTGGCCCTTATGATAAAATTCTTCCAAATAGCGGACATTCTCAATAACGGACGCGGACACTGAAATGTATCTCCCAACAACAATTAAAACTTCCAAATAACGGACAGCATGAAAGATAAAAAAAGAAAAAGGAGGTTGTAAATTAAACGGAACTGTAACGGAATTCTTTGCAACAATCATTATCGTTCATTTGAACGTTCTTGTACTTTATTGAAGGTAAGCAGCACAGCTGTTAGTTGTGATACTGTACGTGAGCTGTCCGTACACTCTTGGTGTTTGAGTGTTCGGATGTACAGTCACATTGAAAAGTCACAAAAACTTAAACGTTTGTCACTAAAAGAGAAAGTGGATATTGTAAAGCATAGTGAGAAGAAGAAATTAAGTGTTCGTGAGCTGGCCACAAAGTTTAATGTGGGAAAAACTCAGGTTAGTGAAATTTTGAAAAACAAAGACGTTATATTAAAACCATACACTGAGAATGCAATTCTAGATTTCTTTGTGTAAGGTGAAGTGGTACAGTGACTGATGTTTATTTCATTTACAAAACATTTACTGGTACGATTTCTCTCTGAATGAATATTATAAACAATCTCACTGTCTAATGTACTATACTGTAATAGTACATTATGCAACGAGCCTATAATGGTAGTAATTAAGACGCAAGCATGATTGTTTATGAAACGAGCGCAAGCGAGTTTCAGAATTTTCATACGAGCGTCTTAATTACCAATATAGGCAAGTTTCATACGACTTTTTATGCTCCACCATATTTCTAACTTGAAAGTATTCAAAATTATGGTTATGTGCGAACTGACCTGAGTTGTGAGATGTGCGCAGACGCGAAAGTATTGATTTTTTCCGAGGCCGAATTTCATTGACCTTGGCACAAAATAAGATTAACATTACTCTGGTATAACCTGAAAATTGATTTAGAATTGAAAAACGAGATGACAGATTGAATTTATTTGAATATTATTTACAATTAACTCTAATTATTGTAGTAACAGAACATAACCTTCTGCGACAGTATTGGATTTCCAACCTCCGTAACTTTTCGTCAATTCTCTTTCGATTGCATATCCGAGAATAATCGATACTTGCGGTTTTATAACGGTACAAAGCTGACTTGTCACTGGCTGAGGTTTTATAAAGGTACAAAGCTGACTTGTCATTGACTGAACACCTGTAATTTAATGAGTAGGTGTACTTTAATGACATGCATTAAAGGACTGCTATCAGGTGTGCAATTCCTACATTTCAGCATGGTCGAGCATAAAATATAGCGTTTAATATGTATGAGAAATTTTGATGTACTGTATACATACTAACGATTTTCTAAATAGCGGACACTTCTTAATAACGGACATTTAATTTTTCCCCAGCGGTGTCCGCTATTCGGAAGTTTCACTGTACTAGTTTTCGTTCTTCAAACTGACAATTAAAAATCGAAACAGAAATTCACGGTAAGTTGTATCTGTAATCGGTTCTCCGCAGATTAATAGATTCAAAACAATATGAGAAGTATTGAGTGTAGAGAAGGGTCTACTTTTGAGGGAAACTTGTTGTACAGTAGCATGCGACCCACATAACGCAACATAATACCATGACTGGTAGCGGACTGCGACAATGCGTTGATTACTGAAGGATTTAGAGTGATACAGTGCCTCTACTAGCGCTCAGAAATGTCGACGTAATACTACAGCGAGAGACAATGCGTATGACTGCAAGTGAGAGCTGGGTTACTAAATCGCTACCTGAAGATTCAAAGTTTGTTGAGCTCCTTAAAATTTATCTATAGTAATGTCACAAGAGGTCTCAGACTTGCCGATAAATCCTCGAGCGTCGCTCGTGGATTTATTTGGGAAATCTAAGACCTCGAGTGACATTTATTAGAACTATTTCGTGAATAAAATAAAACTGTAAATAACATATCCCTAAAATTCACTCATAAAATGTTAATAATTGTATATTTATGAATACTCAACCTATTTAGACATTGTGAAGTCGAAATAGATGAATAAGGATTACTGCAATAAAGAAATTGATTGTTATTCAGTAATGCCAATTGAGAAAAGTGAAATGCAGGTTTCAAAATATTAATTACGTGTACTGCGATTTCTTTTGCCATTATAACAGAAAGACTTTTCATTATCTGCTGAAATCGTAATTTAATTTAAACTTTTATGGTGTACCAAATAACCTGATTAATACACTAAGTAAATGAACAATTGTTATGAAGGAGTGTCATTTTCTTTAGATACAATGAACATGGAATTATAAAATGACGATGTAGATGTGAAAGTAGGATTTCGCACTTCATTTAGTACACTGGATTCATGCTGATCGATTTACGTGAAAACCGTTGGCGACACTGAGTAAACAAAAGAACGACCATGCGATTAATTGATAGCGATAAATCGAGCTGTAGAAATTATCGTGATGTATGACTGTGATTGGTTGAAATTCGAAATTTCATTACACCGCATTGGCCGAAAATGGAATGATGTTATATAAACGAAACAGTCACTCATATATTCGGTAATTCTGAAGTAAGTTTGCAGTTTCAAATGCCCATAACTTTGACAAATTCCTAGATCCTGCAAAAATAAAAAAATACCAATTTGTTCGTAAAGTAATGGGAGTTTATTATAACAAAAAGGAGTTAAATATAACCACCGTGTTGCTCAATAAGAAATAATTGTTTATTTATGTTATAAACAGCATTAATAAATCTTTTCAATGAAATTTGACTTATTAACTTATTTTCAAACGCTCTGCAACGAAATTCCTGAACTTGACATTCATTCATTCATTCATTCATTCATTCATTCATTCATTCATTCATTCATTCATTCATTCATTCATTCATTCATTCATTCATTCGAATCCTCTGTCCAAGGGCAGTCTTTCACTGTAAACGTAGCTTTCTCCAATCTTCCTATTTTCTGCCTTCCTCTTTGTCTCGTCATATGATCCATATATCTTAATGTCGTCTATCGTCTGATATCTTCTTCTGCCCCGAACTCTTCTCCCGTTCACCATTGCTGCCAGTGCATCTTTCAGTAGTCAGTTTCTTCTCGCCAGTCACCCAACCAATTCCTTTTCATCCACCTAATCAGTAGCAGGATCATTCTTTCTTCACCCACTCTTTACAACACAGTTTCAGTTCTTTTTCTGTTGTCCACTTCAAACTTTCCATTTTTCTCCATATCCACATTTCTATTCGCTTCTCTTCACTTCGTCGTAATGTCCATGTTTCTATTCCATACAAAGCACTTCATTAGTCTCTTCCTTAGGTCTTGTTTCAGAGATCCGCATATTAAATCATATAGCCATAGCGAGACATAATATTTTCACGATATGCAATTCTATAATCTTACATTTTTTCCCAATTTATTTTGATGGTCTCTGGTCGCATTGGCGTCTAAGAGAGTATGTACACCTTTCGCTAGTATAGATTTAATAACATTCAAAATTTAATTTCTATAATTAGACACTTACCTCGAACTGATTTTACTTTGTCTTGTCTTCTGTTGTCTTGTATTATTTTTTTCCCTGCTTTTCTTTTAATCTGTTCCTCTCTGCTTACCAACCGTCGTGTCTTTTCTGTCGCTTTGTCTATCTTTCTTTCCTATTCTTTTAATTTATTGTAGTTTCTTTCTCTTTCTCCTCTGTTTCTTGAAGAGCAGGATTACATCATATTCTTATTGAATTACTTCGTAACGCAATTAAGGGACAAGTTTCTTTTACGTAATCTGAAAGCTTATGATCACGTAATCGCGTTATTGAATCTTACTCACTCCCACATTTAGAAGAACCTTCGTGGTTCTATCACTACCATCTAGCCAAGCATTTCAAAATTGTCTCTGGAGACAAAGTGTGCCTCTTGCATAACGCTTAATTCTTTATCTCCTTTTTCACGTTGAATCTCTGCAAAGTAATGTAATCAGCTCAAGTTAAAGATCGTTACTATCCTTTGTATCTTTGTGTCGTAACATATATTCATCGTCATTGTCACCACCACCACCACCACCACCACCACCACCACCACCACCACAATTATCATATACTCTACTATCAAGACTACAAGCCTATTGGATGATAATTTGTTGAAAGAACATCAGTCACAGTGAGTAAAGTTTTGGGAAATTAAAAAAAAAAACTTTTTAACTTGGTTGCGAAACAAAAATTGTCTATTGTAATGTCACAAGAAATCTGAGATTTTCCGATAAATCCACGAGCGAAGCGAGTGCACTTGTTACGAACATTTCGTGAATAAAATAAAAATGTAAATAATATATCCCTAAAATTCGCTCTGAAAATGTTAATAATTGTATATTTATGAATACTTAACCTGTCTAGATATTGTGAAGTCGAAATAGATGAATAACGATTACTGCAATAAAGCAATTTAATGTTATTCAGTAATGCCAATTGAGAAAAGCGAAATACGGGTTTAACCCTCGACAACTGGCGCGAAGAAATTAAACGTGAGGACTGGCGCCGGGTAATTTTGACCCGTCAGTTAATGCTAATGATTCATTAATTTTTAAATACTTAAATTAAACAATAGTGGTTGCATTAGTTATGGTTATGTATCTACAACTGTAATATGTGTTTTTCCACTTAATACACAATTTTACCATGCATTTAAAAACTTAACATTTTTGTGGAAATAAAGTTTGCTCTAAGAATTGATTGGAACGAAATGACTAAGATAATCACACATTTATTATGAAAACATTAAGTAAAAATCATTAGCAAAAATATTTTAGAATATTCACAGTCAATTACAAAGATTGTAATATCAATTCATAAACCAGGAATGGATGTCCAAAGTTCATTGTTTCAGTCGCCACCACTAGCTTTTTCTGCACACTGGCAGGAACTTGAGTGGTATGTTTACGACAAATCATTGTCGCACAGATATGACATTCAGTTTTTTTTTTTCCTGTCGGCACTGGAAGGACAATATCCACATCTTGTTCTGCTTTTCTTAGGTAGAGGTCCTGACATCGGAGTTTCTTCATCCACGGATCCACTAATTCTCGATCTAAGCGAACGAGGAAGGTTCTCCATATTCAGACGACGTTTCTTATGATCGAGGATCATTTCTTTTGACAACCGCTCCAGAAATTCTCTTCTGATTAATTTTTCCGACTTCTTTGATTGATAGATGACGACAGAGTTTATACCAACTACATTTAGAATGGCATAAAAATGGTAAGTGGCCAGCGATGTCGTGCAGTTGTAAAACGTGTTTATTTCTGTTTTTTTTACTCCAGTTTCACTGTCAATGGCTGCATCGTAGTGCATCGTTTCCCTTCTTAGGAACATATGACACAAGAGTCATTTGGTCATCAAATACAAAATTTCCTGGAATATTGGGCTCTACTTTTGTGCTGAACAAACCTAGGGGGAATCTCACTCTCATTTTTACGTGTTGTCCCAACTAATAGGCTATAAGACGATGGCTGTTGAGCAAGTGTCGCTCGTAAACCAATTATCAACGTTACATTGGGTGCCTGTACCACTGACTGGTTCTACTAATCTCTTCACAAAGGCCGAAGGGGAGCTGTCTACTTTATAAGGACTTACCGGTTGTTTTTCGGCATAAATCTCCAGGAGCAATGTTTAGAAGGTTTTTGCGTCAGCAAGTGCAGAAAATTTTATTCCATATTTAGCTGGCTTTGATGGCAAATACTGTCTAAATTTGCATTTACCGCAAAATGATTCAAGTTTCTTATCTATTGTAGCGTACTTAGGCCTTCTAATGCAATAATTCGTTTTGCACTTATGAACGAATGTCTCAAATAAGTCTCGAATTGGTGCAAGATTGTCCAGTAGTTTCCTATCATCTCTCGTTTCAATATTGTCAAACCTAAGACAACGCAAGAGAAACAGAAATCGATACATTGACATTGTGGCTCGAAATCTTTCCACTCCCGTTCCGTTAGTAAAAAACAAATCCTTGCAGTTCATATGGGACGATCGTAATACACCACCAAGAAATAATAACCCTATCAAAGCTTTTATTTCAATAGGATCTGTTTTAGTTGCATTTATTTATCTCGAAAAATTAGGTGGAATTTTCGTTATATAGGCCTATCGGTTAGTCCAATCAGATATATTCTCAATCACTTCCTTGGTAATATATATGTGTATATATATATATATATATATATATATATATATATATATATATATATATATATATATGTCCGAAGGAGTATTCACAGATTTAGCCGTACCTTTTATTCCTGATAAATGTGTAATAATATTTGCCACTCTCGTTCGCACATTTCGTGGTTGACGACATGCATCTTTCCATTCAGTAGTTTTGTCCTTACCGAAAATAACATTACAGCCTATTTCGCTTGTTTCATCGTCAATTTCACTGGAATCTGCTCCTATTTCAGTGCTAGTGTTATGTTCACTTTCCGATACATGATCCTCTTCATTGACACTAGAATCACCACTAGATATTTCCTCAGGCTGCTTTTCTGGAAACACTTCATCAATTAACTTCTGTATGTGATCTTGTTCCTCTTCATAATCCATCTTCACAGCTATACTAATATACACTGATTATTCAACACTTTTAGACATGAGAGAGAAGGAAGCGCGCTATTCGCTAAACCTCTACGCGAGGACTGGCGCCATGGGTAAAACTGACCCACTCTTACTATCAAAGAAATAACTGGACTTCTGTCAACATAAGAGACTTGTGAACACTTGCAATGTTTAATATAGGATCCTGTTGGAAGGTACTGAAGGTTACAGAAAAGAAGGGTTTTCCAATGAGAAAAAATATGGCATTGTATATGGCTCGGGTCAAAAATACCCATGAGCCAGTCCTCGAGGGATGCAACGAGCCTATAATGAAGGTAATTAAGAAGCGAGTATGGATATTTATGAAACGAGCGCAAGCGAGTTTCATAATTTTCATACGAGCTTCTTAATTACCATTATAGGCGAGTTTCATACGACTTTTTATGCTCGACCATATTTCTAACTTGATATTATTAATTTTCTTTGTATCTGACCTTGGCCAATGTCCCGTATGTTGTGAGATGTGCGCAGATGCGAAAGTATTGATTTTTTCCGAGGAACAGATCTTCACATTGACCTTGCTAGGCCATAAGAACCTACAGACATAACATTGAAATTAAATTAGACATTGAAAAACGAGATGACAAATTGAATTTATTTGAATATTATTTACAATTAACGCTAATTATTATAGTAACAGAACATAACCTTCTGCGACAGTATTGGATTTCCAGCCTCCGTGACTGCATATCCGAGAATAATCGATACTTGCGGTTTTATAACGGTAGAAAGCTGACCTGTGATTGGCTGAACAGTTGTAACCTGAGTCGTCATTGGCTGAAAGACCTGACATTTAATGAGTAGGTGTACTTTAACGACATGCATTAAAGGTCTGCTACCAGGTGTATAATTACTACATTTCGGCATGGTCGAGCATAAAAATATTAATTACATGTACTGCCCTTTTCTCTTGTTATTATAACAGACATACGTTTTCATTATCTGCTAAAATTATAATTTAATTTAATCATTTTATAGTATAATTCAAATAACCTGATTAATATATTAATTAAAGGAACAAATGTTATGTAGGAGTGTTATTTTCTTTAGATACAATCGATATGGAATAAGAAGATGAAAATGTAGATGTTGAGTAAGATTTTGCACTTTATTTAATACACTGCATTCATTCTCATCGATTTACGTGGAAACAGTTGGCGACACTGACTAAACAAAAGAACAGCCATGCGATAAATCGATAGTGATAAATCGAGCTGCAGAAATTAACCCGATGTAGGACTGTGTTTGGTTGGAATTCTAAATTGCATTACACTTCATTAACCGAAAATGGAATGACGTCATATAAACGAAATAGTCATTTTAATAGTGTTAGGCTGTTTCCCAAATTCCGTTTGCTGTTATCAGTGGAAATAATGTGATATTTTCAATCTGAACTTAATTATACAAGTATTAAATTCTAAACGTATTCCCTTTTAGCAAAATACACTTTATGGTGCAACGGAAACTTTGGTTTAATTATTTTAAATTAATTTATTATTCTATGGATGCAAGAAAAATATAACTAATCAGCACATGGTTGTTACAATAGAGACAAATAGCATTGCTGTATAACATCTACCTTCAACACAATACACAATTAACATGTACATACAGACTTCCAATCGTCTTCAATCAATATATTATTGTTCACTTGCCAATGTAAAAAGATTCCATTAAATTAATAAATGATATTCTATGGTTGCAACAAAAATATATTGAATTAATTGGCTCATGGGTTTTACAATAAAAACAAATACAATTTTTATATTAGATGAAAACTTCGAAACTGCGTACAATTAACGTGTTCGTACAGACTCAGTTAAGCTACGGTTTGTTTACGGCAATCATCGCCGGGCGCACATTGCTGGCAATTGTCGCCTAAAGTTGAATGCGCACGGTTTCTTTACAGCGATGATCGCCAACGTAAATCTTTGGACGCGACGCAGATCGCTGTAAATTGCTTCTGAAGCAAATTCAGGGCGCACATCGCCATATACATGTTCAATAATCGATATTTAGAGAAGGCCATGTAGAAATATTGAATCGAGTTATGGTAGCAAAACAAATTAGAACTGACAGCCATGTACGCTGATAAAGAAACCACTTCCTGACGATCATTGCCAGCGTTTATAATCGCCGGCGATGATCGCCGTAAACAAACCGTAGCTTTATATTATATTATGGTCTCATAAAATTGTATACGAGTATGTGATCACTGGGTATGGCGTAAGATATGTAAAATCCATAATTCTCTAACTTTTTATGGGAACCTTTCCTGAAGGATATGCAGATTGGTGGATTAACAGGTCCCTTGCGAAAACTCATGAGGAACGTGTGTGACAGACAAATCCCATTGATGATTTTGAAATCTCTAATGAAACCTTTCTTGTCATGGTTATAACGAAATTTTATTGATTACTGACTCCAAACACTATACTTTCCTCTCTCGGTTTACGCTTATTTTATTCTGAAACTGTAGTTCTTTTCCACCATTACTTGAAGCCCATAATTTGTTGGTAGAGCAACTGGCCACGGACTGGAAGGTCCGATGTTCGATGCTTGGTGACGGTATTTCTCGTTGCCAAACTTCCAGAACGACCTCGAGATTCACTCGCCTCCTATCAAATTGAAAACGGGATCTCTGCCGGAGGTAAAAGGCGGTCGGAGCGTAGTGCTGACCACAACATCTCATTCTAGTGTCGAGGTCAAGATAGAATGGAGCTCTACCTCCCTGCTCCCCCCAAGTGCCTTCATAGCATGTGAAGGGGCTTTACCTTTCATGTGAACCATTTTTCTCTGCAATATTACCACTCTCACCTTCACTCATTTTCTTAACAATTCAGTAACAGCAAGGCAATGTCCATGAAAATGTAATTTTTACAATACATTGTATTTATTTATTTTATTTTATTTATTTTATTTACATATTCCTATATATAATAAAGAAAATAAGCAACAGTGTTGTCAGTAGTACTGTATTTTGTTAAAGAAGCATGAGTCCATGGATGTTGACGTTTTAACAAAATTTATAATATTCTCTCTCCTATAACACGTACACGAATGCACTGACTCATACAACTTCGACACTATATGGTAGCTCTATTAATATAGATTTCAAATACCACAAAACTCAAAATAACGAAATTAATTATTGACATCCTTTTAACAATTCACCATTCTGCTCGTTTCTTTCAGTCTCCATGTGGATTTCAAGTGTTAGTATTTTCAGAATGTACAAAATAGTGTCTTTCTCTGTACTGATATTGGAGATGGAAAATACTGCATGGATAATACACTTAGTGCAAAAGTAAAGACCTCTAGCGAGGATGACGACAATGGTAAAATATCAATTATTCGAAATAGTGAAAGCGACATGTATCAAATTATTGTGTATTTATTTTATAGTTCATGTTATCACTACCAGAGACGTAGTGTAGTGCTACAAAAGATAGCAAGATCGAAGCTAGCAAGAGGAGTTTTGCACGAACGGTGTTGTAACAGTACAGTGAAACTTTAGGATTGAATTTGGTAAGAATGCACCACATAGAAATTGCATTGCGCGTTGGGTTATGTAATTCGAAATTAGTGACGTTTATGTCTTAGAAATGTCCGGTCCGTCCGCAGACTACAGAAGATACAGTAAACAGGAGCGGTGTACGAACGTAGTCCTAGCAAGTCAATAAAGCGGGCTAATGGGGGACTACATGTGCCATAATCCACGGTATGACGTTTCTTATAATAACCCCCCAAAACGCTGGACAGACCATTCAGGATACGACTCACCAATGTCACTCTGGCCTCCGCGATCGCCAGACTTAACCTCCGACTTATTTCAGTGGGAGTATACCAAGTCTGTCGCCCCCATGCCGCGAACCTGAGCGAAATGAGTCGACGCATCACAAAAACAGTGGAGTCAATATCCGAGGACATGCTGGCATGAGTCTTGACTGAACTGGAGTAACGTCTCGATTTCTGGCGTGTCACCAGCGGGGCTCATTGAGCTTTTGTACTGCACAGGTAAAACGTTGGAAATTAATTCGTCTTTCCATGTTAGCAGAGTTGTGTTAAGTTCGTTCAGTCATGAATAAATCAGGTTTACTTTTGCACCATCCTGTTTTAATCACTCCGTATATCTTCAGCTATTATTTTGATGTGCTGTGTCTAGTTTGTTTTATATTTTTTTCAGTTATTTTATAAAAAAATTGATAATTTCTTACTTCGTACTGTCTCTTATTTTGTAGACCTATGTCTGGATTTTCTTAAATAACGGTTTCGCGACATTTACAAGTGGAGCAATGTTTTCGGGCTGCTATACTTTTTCTACTTTGAAAGTGTTAACCTTCGTAGTACGTATATATTATCAAAGAGACGCAATTATAATTAGCAGAATTCCTGTCTTCATGCCCCACGTCCGACTTACCTGAATTCAAAGGTTATTATAATTGTGGTGTTCTTCAGCCTCCTTAGAGAGCAAGTTTTGATCTCGCGGCAAGACATCATTCACTTCATTTCAATTCATCTGTAAATTACGGGTTATATTACCCGACCTCATTAGTTGTTACTGTGGACTTATTACACTAGTACATGTCCATACAATTTATTTGCTTGTGTCGGGAGCGTTACTTTGTAAGATCTGAATGAATACATTTGCAAACTTCATTATGTTGTAGTATAGATTTATTCTTTGTAACAGTAGGGTTTAATGAAACAAAGTGAACATTATTTTTTTCAAGGTATAAGTCGTCGTTAGTAATACAGTGATAGCGTGCTTGCTTCTGGACCTAAGGCACGTGGTTTCGATCCCGGCTGAGGGCGATGGGTTATTAGATGGAAACTTCCAAAGTGAGGGTTACATCGGATCGCGAACTAAATAAAATAAGAAAAGTCATATACAGTAAAAGAAGGAAGATGAGGAGCAGTGAAAAGAAGAAAGAATTACGAAGACAAGGACAGAAAAAAAGGAAAGGAATACGGAAGATAAACAGAAGAAAGAACGATTTAAGGAAAGAAGAAAGACGGAGAAGGAAATTGTATTTTATTATATTTATTAACATTCCATGTTATTCATACATTGCTTCACAGCTAGAATATGGAACAAGTCAAAAAACTTAATACTACTATAAAGTCTTAATTTATAGTCACAGTCTAGTTGAAATATATACAGAAGAGGTTTACAATATAAGCTACTAGAACAACACAAAGTTTTAGTATCAATTTCATGAAGTGTTGTTGAATGTCATGAATTCATCTACAGAATAGAAGGCGTGAGAAATTATGTACTTCTTTAATTTGGCCCTAAATAATCTTTTGTTTTAAGTTTCATTTTTTATATCGATAGGGAGAATATTAAAAATTTTTACTGCCAAATAATACATTCCTTTTTGATAGCTGATGGAGTATGAAAGTCATTTCTTGACGCGTATTTAAGCTATGAACTGTTGAATTAGTTACAGTTTTCATGATTAAATAGAGGAAGATTATAAATGAAAAAATATACTGACAGCCCATGGACATTGTTTGTAGTTTTTTGATAATAGTCCTACACGATTCCCTAGATTTGGCACCTACTCTTATTCTAATTACTGTTACTATTTGTGGAATTCCTCCAGAATATTATTCCAAAACTTATTACCGACTTGAAATATGCAAAATATATTGTTTTTAAAGTATTGATATTTGATGTCTTAATTTATAGTCACAGTCTAGTTGAAACATATACAGAAGAGGTGTACAATATAATCTACTAGTACAACACAAAGTTTTAGTATCAATTTGATGAAGCGTTGTTGAATGTCATTAATTCATCTACAGAATAGAAGGAGCGAGAAATTAGGTACTTCTTTAATTTGGCTGTAAATAATCTTATGTTTTGAGTTTCATTTTTTATATCGCTAGGAAGGTTACTAAAAATTTTACTGCCAAATAACGCATTTCTTTTTGATAGCACGATAGATTTGCCGATGGAATATGACAGTAATTTTTGACGCGTATTTATGCTATGAACTGTTTAATTAGTTACAAAGTTTTCATGATTACATACGAGAAGGATTATTAATAAAAAATTATACTGACAATCTCTGGGCATTATTTGTAGTTTTTTTAAATAGGCCTACAAGATTCCCTAGATTTGGCACCTACTATTATTCTAATTACTTTTTCTTGTATTAGGAATATACTGTTACTGTCTGTGGAATTTCCCCAGAATATTATTCCAAAACTCATTACCGAGTGGAAGTATGCAAAGTATATTGTTTTTAAGGTATTGATATTTACTATCTTGTGCATAGATCTAATTAATAGCCAAACATGTTGAATTTAGTTTTGGGTAATTTAATTAATATGATGTTTCCAATTTAACACATTCTCGATTTTTAAGCCAATAAATTTGGTTGTTGTTGTTTCTAATAGGGACCTATTGTTAATTATTGCATTTGAAATTTGCGAGGTTGAATTTGGAATGATGTAGAACGGAGATTATGAAAAGAGGAGTGAAAGAGAAAAAAAAATGGAAAACGTATTAATTGGTAACGAATTAGAAAGATAAGGAAGAAATATTTAATATGATTGTGAAGTGAAATTATTTATGACGTGTACTTGAACATTTTAAATTTCAACTATTTTTTTAGGCAGTATGTAACAAAGAATGTTGAAATCCGCCACTGTGACTACGCTGCCACCTACACAAGCTTTAATGTTATATTCTCTGATCTCTCATAGTCCTAGAGCAGACTATTATTATTAAGACTCCTGTGGATTCCTTCATTGGCTGAATCACGGCCAAGTGGTCTGAACAATCCAGTGTATTAAATTTTAGGTTAATAGCTGCTAGGAATGGGGTCATCTTCTTTACTTTACTACCACGTCACAAAACCGAAAGAACAATAAAGCAAATAGTATTGTTTCACTTGTGTAAAGGTTTACGGTTTATTTATTGATTACGGGCAACATTGTTTCCACACTTAGAACAACTCCACTAAATTCTTATATAATATTAGCCATATCCGTGCGCTTCGCTGCACTTGTTGGAGATAGATATTGACTTAAATCTAAATACAGTTTTGTAATTACTTAGTGAATAATAGTTTTTTGTATGTTGTAAGTCGTTTGCTCCTGAATCATTTCAAAATTTTATCTAAAACTATTAATTTAACAGTTATTATCATGCAATACTTTCTGGAGTTGTTCAGTCTATTCTACTTTTAAGATTGATACTATATTAGACCTAATAGACAGTTGGTCAGCGTCTGATATACTTGTAAGAACTGAAGGCTCTTACTCTCAGCTGGAGGATTATTTCAAATTAAATGCCAAGCCTATGCTTGAACTTTAAATGATGGCGTAGAATTGACTTTATGTTTTCTTTTTGGACCAAACGGTGCCACTTGAAATAAGGTGTTGTACTGTCTTATATTATTTAAAAAGTGTGTTGAAACAGATATGCTCCGATAAGTAAGTTTCTAATTTCTTGTGGGGGCTGTTGAATCTTAGGAGGGACAACTTTTACAATAGTGCAACATAATCCACTTGGTTCATTACCCCATTTTTTTGGATTGTATTTATTGCATAGGTTATTTATTTGATCTATTTTAACACAATTCAAATGAGCATAGTTAAAATTTGGATTATATTGGATTATAAAATAATGGAATCGTACTATTACTGCATACTAAATCAATACACTCTCGTTGTTCGTTAATTCTCTGAGATGAAAATGAATCTGGTACATAAATATTATTTTAAGAAATACAGGAAACGAATGTACAAAATAACATATCAAATGTTCTGTGCATAAAAATCTATTTTAATCTTACCTGTCCTCGATTCACTCAGGAGTTAACGTAATAACATCATAATATTATGTACATCTAGAGAAACTACACTTTCGTATGGTGAAATAATAATTATATAAATCGGTTAAGTAGATCAACACACTTTCGTTGTTCGTTAATTCTCTGAGATGAAAATGAATCTGGTACATAAATATTATTTTCAGAAATACAGGAAACGAATATACAGAATAACATATCAAATGTTCTGTGCATAAGAATCTATTTTAATCTTACCTGTGTTCGATTCACTCAGGAGTTACTGTAATAACATTATAACATTATGTACATATAGAGAAACTATACTTTCGTATGGTGAAATAATAATTATGCAAATCGGTTAAGTAGCTTCTGAGATTACTTCATACAAACACACAAACTTTCTCTCTGTGTTAATATTAATAAACATATTTTATATATTCCCATCATGCATTTATATCCGTATAAAATAGTGATAAATGAATAGCTTCTGTTTGTTTGAGGCATGGCCCCTTATACGCGAAGTTATTTGTTTTCATTTCATTATAGCCTATTAGTCTGAGGCGGCAATGATAAAACGCATTGTCATTTTAAAACTCCTCGTATATCTCGCTCATATATCTCGTTAAATATCAGTACTATCAAAGTTTTTCGTAGAATAAAACTTATCGGAAATCATTTTTAAAGAAATATTTGTTATGTAATATTATTTATAAGAATCAATAATAAGCGAGATTTTTCGGTTTATTTAATTCAGGCCCTCTTATAAGCCCCATTTTAAATAAAGAATTTTCAATAACATATAGAGTAAAATCTAAGTTAAAACAAACTTAATTTATATTCCAATTTTCATATAGATCGGTTCAGCCATTATTGCGTGCTGGATTTACAGAATATTACATAGAACTCCTCTCTTAATCGAGTCATACGCCTTTTTAAAATCTATGAATAACTGTTCTACTGTACCCTTATACTCCCATTTTTTCCTGCAATATTTGTCGAATACAAAAAATCGGATCAATAGTCGATCTGTTACGCCTAAAACCACATTCATAATCCACAATAATTTCGTCTACATATGAAGTTAATCTTCAGACCAATATTGTTATAATTAATATTCATCTTCTAGATGTGATGAATGTTTCCCCAAAGTACCTTTTAGTTACACTCTGTATAACCACAGTCTAGTATATACAGTCACGAAGCTTGAGTTGTTGAGGGTACCAGGAAAAACAGACTGTGCTTGTACTATTTCGCATTGTCTGTAATGAGGCGATAATAGCGATCCTAGTGGTTAGCAACTATCTATGGATGTATATTCCCTACGTATTGAGCTTCGTGACTGTAATATACTAGACTGTGGTATAACGTTGATCCGTATTATTACTGGTTCTCATGTAGGCTTAATCTTGTGTTGAATATTGATTGATTGATTGATTGATTGATTGATTGATTTATTTATTTATTATTTTGCTAATAATTGTAACATAAAATATAATATATACACAAAAACTTTAGCTCGCCCCTGAAAGAGTAAAACTCATGCTCAGGGGCGGATTCCTGAACTGAAATTAATAATTATACAATACAATTTGTCTACTATGCAATTATAGTATATAAATTTAAATCTACAATTTTTCAATTTTTATAAAATCCATACATAACTTTTTAAATTTAATACTAGAAATATTAGAATTGACAAGATTAGGATATTTAAATACAAATTTGTTATATATTCTTGGGCCTAAATTATGATTAAATACTGTAACAGTGTTGCATTTTGGTTCAAACAATCTTAAAGAATTCATACCTTTTGTTTCATAACTATGAGAATACAATTCAGAATTATTTCGATTTTTATGTATGAATTTTATTCATACAATATAATAAATTTGTCTTACGTTAAGTACATGAAAGTTTAAAAACAAATTTTGAGATGGAAAATCAATAGGTTTATGAAGACATGTTTTAATTATTTTCTTCTCTAATAAATAAAGTGGATTAAAATTGGATTTAAATGAGCTTCCCCATCCTTTAATTCCATACATAATTACCGATTGAAATAAAGTTAAATATATTGTGTGTAATAAACTTATTGACAGGTAATTCCTCAATAAAACAAAATAATATACTATTTTACGTAATTTATTACAAAGGTAATTAATGTGTTGGTTCCATTTTAAATGATTAACGAAAATTATGCCTAAATATTTAACTTCAGAGGATTTGATATGTTACTTCTCAAAAAAAATAGAAGAATAGAATTTCCGGAGCAATTATCGTAACCTAAATTAGTGACGAAATCTCTAGCATTAATTGTGTGTATCGGTGTCGATATATGAATCGAAGTGTGACGAATCCGTTTCGATGACGAATTGCTCTACGAAATCCTCCACTAAGCCTCTTTCCCAAATAGCGTGCTCTTATAGATTTATAGCTTTATGCAGTATCCACCATCTCTTCTCATCACTAACCCTGTTATCTTATCTCTAAATCCTTCTAACAACCTGAGTGATATATTACCAGATACTGCTAGATACTGCTAGCTACACCTGCACCTGTTCTTTAATTTATGTCTTACAATAATTTATAAGCGAATTCTTTTGCAGAATCCTCGATAAAGAATTGTAGGTCATCTTTTGTAATGTCGGTACAAGCATTTTATTTAATGACGTTTTCAATTTCAGAGTTTATTCAGTGTCCAAATTCAACGTACGCGAGAAATGTCCAGCGAACTTCGCCCAGAGCAATTTAGTGGGGCAGTGTGTCATAAATCTACGACATGGGACTCACAGCTTCATTTTGTTGCAAGAGAAAGCTATAAGGATTTTATCGCCCTCTGAAATATATTGATCCTCGACTTGGTTTGAACCCCCTATATTTGAATCCAACGTCCAGCATGGACCAACAATATCAGAAGGGCTCATTTCCTTAGTCTAGTGGCCAGTTTCTCTAAGTAATGTTTAATTTGATTTAACAACTGTTAAATTATGTCTGTTTAATTTACAATTCATGTTGGGAATGTTCAGCTAAGCCTCATGTTAATAACGTATATCAACATATGATTGATTATTCATTCCGTCAATATGGCTTAAGCAATGAATTACATATGAAAGGAAAAACATATTTTCTTTCATATGTAATTCATTGCTTAAGCCATATAACAGACTTAATAACAGATATCAACATATGATTGATTATTCATTCCGTCAATATGGCTTAAGCAATGAATTACATATGAAAGGAAAAACATATTTTCTTTCATATGTAATTCATTGCTTAAGCCATATAACAGACTTAATAACAGATATCAACATATGATTGATTATTCATTCCGTCAATATGGCTTAAGCAATGAATTACATATGAAAGGAAAAAATATTTTTTTTCATATGTAATTCATTGCTTAAGCCATATAACAGACTTAATAACATATATCAACATATGATTGATTATTTATTCTGTCAATATGGCTTAATAACATATATCAACATATGATTGATTATTTATTCTGTCAATATGGCTTAAGCAATGAATTACATATGAAAGAAAATATGTTTTTCTTTCATATGTAATTCATTGCTTAAGCCATATTGACGGAATAAATAATCAATCATATGTTGATATATGTTATTAAGTCTGTTTCTTTTTAACGTTTTGTTAATGTGTTTTCCATTCCTTCAACATAATTTTGTTTAAAATAACCTACACTTAACTATAGCATTTGTTAGCACTGTTTCAACTACTGAACAGTAGTTGGTAATGAATTTGCACTTCTACAGCAAAATATGATCGGCTAAAATTATTAGTGAAATTCTTTGTTGTAGATTGCCATGAAACATGTATAAAATGATAATCTGTTATAGTACGTCATGATCAGGCAGCACATTTCTGTTCCCAAACGTACAGCGGATCGAGTAGTTTCTTCTGGTACACCTATTACTTACATCACGTGTATGCATAAGCAGGGTAAAATAAAACTGCAAGCAGGTACGCATGGGGTCATTAAACAACAATAATGTAATGTATTATAAATATGCCCCCCTAACGTCATATGACCTAGTAAGAACTTTCTCTCAGTTTAAACAAATTTTATGATGTTCGTGAAAGATTTGCATTTCATAACCTTAGAATAAATGTTTTCGTTCACAGCAATAGGATAGGTTTTGATAAATTAATTATTTGTTTATATTGTGTAAAATATAAATATTACTAATTTGTATATTGATTTTTGTCATTACAGTAACGTCATGTGACGTTACATTTTCTTAGCTTAAACAAATTTTTACTGGCAGTTAGAGTAAAAGATATGAATTTCATAATCTCAAAATATATGCTTTTGTTCACCGTAACGGAGTTGATTTCGTTAAATGAATTAATTGAATATAATATATAGAGTATTTACAGTTAATGTGTATCATGTTTACTATTATGTTCTATAATATATATTGTATATACTAATTCAGTATTATTATCGTTCTAATTATATTTCCTGTCATATGTAGCACTAATATTTTGTACAGCGCTAGTTTCGCAATGTGTTAGTGCATTTATATGTTAAAAAGTAGCTGGACAGACCATTGCAATTTAGTAGCAATCCCACTTTCATTTGTCATGCTCCTTTATTATTAGGTACCGAATTAGGTTTTACCTTTCGTAGCGTCCTGACAAACATTTAGGGTGCTATTCATAGACATTTCGCAAGTCCGCGCTACGAGCGTGCTAAACTAGCCCCGGCTATTGAGTGATTACTTGTACAGGATTCATATCATATCATATCATATCATATCATATCATATCATATAATATAATCATATCATATCATATCATATCATATCATATCATATCATATCATATCATATCATATCATATCATATCATATCATATCATATCATATCATATATCATATCATATCATATCATATCATATCATATCATATCATATCATATCATATCATATCATATCATATCATATCATATCATATCACTACGAAAAACGTTAGTTCTCTGATCATCCACCAGAAGCCCGCGCTAAGAATATTTATGAATATGGCCCTTAAAATCAGAGTTTCAACCTTAAAACTCCAGGGTATACTAATCGATAACATTCCTAACTTGTGTGGGAACGAAAATGCGCTGCCTAATCATGATTCATAAACAGTAAGTTGACAAATGGAAGTTGTGCTGAAAGTTATGACTAGTGCTGAATAACTATAAATTATAAAGCAAAATCTGTTCGAATGCATCCATATATTCCATGGCTGCTTGTACTGCCTGCTCATTCAATGGTCAAACATGTAATATGACCTATATAATTATTATACCTATATTCACAAGCGACTTCACTGACCGCTAAGAGCTACCATCTAGCGACAATTTTTTGCTATTCAATGAGTTCCTCAATTACAAAAGCTGCTATGTGACAGAATTAAAGTTTTCAAGTTAAAATAGCAAATTAACTGCTAGTAGGACATATTATCGAACTTGTAAGATCATGTTATTAGTTTTGTTCTTAAAAACAGATGAAGATCATAATTTGGTGCTGCCACTTGCCATTTCAACGAAACATTGTTAAAATGGTCTTATGAGCAGGTAGTATAAGCAGCCATCGGATGCGTTGAAGCAGCGGTGATTATAAAGCTACATTATGTCTTTCTATTTCGAAAAAAATCCGCATTGTGACCACCAGAAACTGGAACAACTGTACTCATAACCCCAGGAAAATTCCATAGGCCTACCTTATAAAACTCTTCACTAATCACTCTTCCTGCTTGAGGTCCATGTGAAAATTATACGTAATATCGCCTCTAACTAGCAATTGCTGCTGAAATCTTTTTGATATATATTAACAGGATTTAGAATGGGTAGAACATGCACAAATAATGTCTTTATATTACAACAAAAAACTGAGAAACACCGAGAATTTGATATAGAAATACACATACTATTTATTGTTTACACAAAAGCCTTTGATAAAATTATGGGACATGTACTTTGGACAATTATATTTAAACGAGATATTCCACTCCATTTAATTGAAGTAATTAAAGATATATGTATATATATATATATATATATATATATATATATATATATATCTCAAGGAACAAACATTCCGATATCAGGAGCTAAAGATTTAAAAACAGAGGAAACTAGGATGCAGTATGTCCCGCTACTTTTTAACATATACATTGATGAAATTGCTAGACAGTGGATGAATGTGCTACTCCCATACTTTTAACAAGAGAGAATATGCATTAACGTTAATGTTTGCAGATGATCAGATTATTATATCTAATTCGGAAGATAATCTCAAGAAATCAATACATGCATTAAATAAAGAATATGACATTGTCCTTAAGTAAAACTAAAGTGATGGCATTCAAGAGAAAAGAGATCATCCGATCAAAAATTGTAATTGAAGATAATATTGTGGAACAAGTCACATAATTTAAATACTTAGGATGCAATATACAGTATCGTATCGAAAAGAGTCTTATAAAATGAAAAAAATGGAAATATTTAACTATATTAATGACACTATAAAAAGATGTTTGAAAAATAAAGCAAGGAAAGACATAATATTAATGTGTTATAAAGTAATGTCAGTGCCAAAACTATTGTATGGGAGCGA
The DNA here is from genome assembly GCF_040183065.1 of Periplaneta americana. Lineage (NCBI taxonomy): Eukaryota > Metazoa > Arthropoda > Insecta > Blattodea > Blattidae > Periplaneta > Periplaneta americana. The sequence continues at coordinate 46,077,111 of NC_091130.1, forward strand.
AACTTGGATCATAACAGAGAAAAATAAAACCAAACTTGAAGCAAATGAAATGAGATATCTAAGAGCAGTTGCTGGCTATAAGAAAATAGACCTTAAAAGAAATGAAGGTATGAGAAAGGAATTATATATATGCATATATAATCTGAACGATAAAACTAAAGAATATAAAACTAAGTGGATAAGCTATGTACAAAGAATGAACATAGAGAGACTACCATTTCATTTTGAGAATTATAAACCTGTAGGTAAATGATATATAGGAAGACCCAAAAACCGGTGTAGATTGCTAGAAACAATAATGTCTAACGCGTGAAGGAGGAGGAGTAGGAGGAGGAGGAGGAGGAGGAGGAGAAGACATTTTTGATATAATTTGTTTGCTCATTGTGTATTTTGAAACACTATTGACATCGACTGTAGTTAGTTTAAAAGAGCCAGTAGCATAGAATCTAAGGGTTAAAATGGCTGGAAATCATAGATTTAATATAATTGTGTGATATTTTCATACCATTTTTTCTAAGTTGAGATATAATTACTCGCTAGAACTAATTCTCCGAATCAGCCATTAATACAGCAACCTCCGAATAGCTAATATGATATTCACATTTTTATTTCCAATTCTGCAACTGGGCGGCTTCTTTCGTTTTTATTAATATCGTTAATAAGGAGATTAAAAAGAGATAGACTGAGGTAACGTCCCTTTCTTACTCCCTTTTATTGAAATGTTTTGAGTTATGTTCTTTTTTAGTTTTAAACATTTAATTTTTAGTAACTCTTAAAGATCTAGTCTCCTTGATAATCCGCTTCCTTTTCTGGGCTTTATTTCTTTTACAAAATTCCGAACTCCTTCCACATTCCGAATATCTAAAATCTCCATAAATTATATAGTTTTTTCTTAATTTTCTAGTATCTCTATTTGAATTCCTTGTGTTGTATGGTATTCATACATTGCTTCACAGCTAGAATATGGAACAAGTCAAAAAACTTAATACTATTGTAAAGTCTTAATTTATAGTCACAGTCTAGATGAAATATATACAAAAGAGATTTACAATATAGTCTACTAGTACAACACAAAGTGTTAATATCAATTTCATGAAGCGTTATTGAATGTCATGAATTCACCTACAGAATAGTAGGCGTGAGAAATTAGGTACTTCTTTAATTTGGTCCTAAATAATCTTATGTTTTGAGTTTCATTTTTTATATCGATAGGGAGGCTATTAAAACTCTTTACTGCCATATAACGCAATCCTTTTTGATAGCACGATAGACTTGCCGATGGAGTATGAAAGTCATTTTTGACGTGTATTTATGCTATGAACTGTTGAATTAGTTACAAAGTTTTCACGATTACATAAGAGGAAGATTATTAATGAAAAGATATCCTGACAAGCCATGGGCATTATTTGTAGTTTTTTGAAAATACAGTAGTCCTACAATATCCCCTAGATTTGGCTCTAATTACTCTTTTTTGTAACAGGAATATACTGTTGCTATCTGTGGAATTTCCCCAGAATATTATTCCAAAACTCATTACCGAGTGGAAGTATGCAAAGTATATTGTTTTTAAGGTATTGATATTTACTATCTTTTCCATAGATCTAATAGAAAAACAAGCTGACTTTAGTTAGGGAGTAATTTCTTTAATATGATTTTTTCAATTTAACACATTATCGATTTTTAAGCCAAGAAATTTGGTTGCTGTTGTTGTTCCTAATAGGGACCTATTGTTAATTATTGCGCTAGAAATTTGCGAGGTTGAATTTGTTAGTTTTGTCACAATTTAATAATAATTTATTGACTGAGAACCAGTCACATATATTGAAGAGAATTTCCTCTGTTGAAGATTGGAATGTGTTAGAGTTATTGGCTGCAATTACTATACTTGTGTCATCTGCAAATAATATGGGATGACCTACATCTTTTATTAGGGGGGGCAAGATCATTTATGAACACTAGAAAACGTACGGGACCTAGTATTGATCCTTGAGGAATTCCTTGATATACATCCCTCAAAATGTTATTGCCTTTTAGAGACACCAAGCAACCTATTGTCTGAAAAAGAAACAACCCATAGTTGGTCAGATATTTTGTTTGTATTAATAGAATTTTGTTCCTTCCTTGTGATGTTTTTTTTTTTTTTTCAGTTTATACCAAGTATCAACGCCTCAGTTTATGATGCTGTATTCGTTTCTTGATCGGTTGTTGCACTAAGTGCTGGGTGTGTCACGGGTTGCATGTAATGGCCCTACAGGAGTATCACGTTCCACGGCAGTTTTTACACACTCTTCTGCTCCTGGGTTATAAACTAATGGAACCTGTTAAGCGAGGGAGTGTTCCTTCGCAGCGCAAAGTGCAATTTGTATGGCAAAGGTTATTTGTAATACCATCTGTTTGTTCTTTATTGGTTCCTTACGATGATACTTATAAATTTTAATTTCAAACTGGAAAACCCTTACAAATTTCAATATTTCCTTTTTATATCCCATATAGTAACTACCTACTTCAGGTTGCAGTGTGTTCTAGTGATCGCGATATGAGCGTTTATAGGTTTATACATGATTGAGAGAGTCTTAAGAAGAAATTTGAAAAAAAACCGTCACGTATAGAAATATATCTGTTGCCAGTAACCCCACAATATTGGTCGTAATATTATGAGAAAATGAGGCAATTGAACCTTTTAAAAAAGAAATTTATAAAATTATTCATGATATATAATATTAAGAAATGTGTGTATTTTTTACCTTTTTATTTATGTCGACTATATTAATATGTTTATTGAATGTCACTGGCTTCTGTCAATTGTCAATTTCTATTCCATGTTTTCTTTTTTTTTTTTTTTTTTGCTATCTCTTTCTGTTTCTTTTTTCTCGGTCTGAATTAAGTTAATTAGTGTGTTTAGTAAACCGCCTTTGTAAATGTTATATTACTGGCTAAGACAACACCGTACACGAGCCTGGCTCTTACGGTAGTGGCTAGAAACATTTTTTGTTGTACAGTATACTTTTAAATTGTACTCACTTTATATATTATTTTAATGTACCGAAGTACATATGATATTTCAATGCAGGTATTCTGCGTCATCATACGATGAAAGCGTAATGGAACGGAGAAAAATTCTCTCCGGCGCCGGGATTTGAACCCGGGTTTTCAGCTCTACGTGCTGATGCTTTATCCACCAAGCCACATCGTATGTTGACGCAGAATATCTGCATGGAAATATCATATGTACTTCGGTACATTAAAATAATATATATGATATGCGTAAATTACTTCGTGATTTAAGACGGCGCTTATTCCGTCGGATTCCGTCCAACTAGTCACTCATAACGAGTACATCTCAGCACATTTGTGGACTTCAGTCCTACGTTCATAGACATCTATAACGTAGTGCAGAGGGCGGCCATTAGAGGGAACCCAAGAGTTGGAACTTAATCTGAGACGATTCTGTCCGACGCCGGAGTGGGTATCCGGTGTGGCTTAGTGCATAAAGCATCAGCACGTAGAGCTGAAAACCCGGGTTCAAATCTCGGCGCTGGAGAGAATTTTTCTCCGTTCCATTACTCTTTCATCGTGAACTCACTTTGCTTTCTAGCTAAATAAATAAATGATTGTTGTATACCAGTATACTTTTGTAGAAATGTGGCACAACAAATTACAGGATATCCAAAGGCAGTAAACAATATCCATCTCTTAAATTACTTATCTACATTTGGGAGAAAAATTTGCTGTTTTTATCCATATCTTGAACACTAATTTTTCCCTGATTACTTGACACATAATTAAGGATTTTTCACATAAAATAAACCTCTCAAATATTTTTTGGGAGGGCAGAGGATCAATTTCTTAAAGTGAAAACTGAAATTTGTTTGCTTTAGTCCTTGGCCCACAGTTTTTATGTTAGAACAAAATTTCTTTCACCGTTTATTCCTAAAAGTACACAGAATGAGCTTGAAAACGTTTTTCCCTATCTTATCCCATTAAGGAAAAATGTAATTTTATATTTTATTTTAATTTCAAACATAAAAATAAAAATTTAAGATCTTGGAGTTTTAAATTAAATTTTGTAATTAAGCAGTGGTACACTGCTTATAGTTTGGCACATAGCTACGTTAATAAGCTTCATTTTGGTGCAAGAATGATGCAAATATCTCAATTCTAAGTGCACTTTGTGTTAACAATAGTGTTGCAAAATGTTGTGAAACTGAACATGGAGAAAAATCATCCACATCCTTAGGGTATGAAAAATTGTAACCAAACACACAGCTTCCTGACTGTATGAAAAATAATATAGTCAAACTCTACTACCAAATTCGAATTATTATTACACGAAAAATATATGTAATTGGCAGAATGTTATTAATTGACACTGGCAAAACTACATTTCCTGTTTAAAGAAAAGGCGCTTCAGATTAATAAAAACTCAGCTAATCAATTAGATAGATAGGTAAATAGATAGATAGATAGATAGATAGATAGATAGATAGATAGATAGATAGATAGATAGATAGATAGATAGATAGATAGATAGATAGATAGATAGATAGATAGATAGATAGATAGATAGATAGATAGATAGATAGATAGATAGATAGATAGATAGATAGATAGATAGATAGATAGATAGATAGATAGATAGATAGATAGATAGATAGATAGATAGATAGATAGATAGATAGATAGATAGATAGATAGATAGATAGATAGATAGATAGATAGATAGATAGATAGATAGATAGATAGATAGATAGATAGATAGATAGATAGATAGATAGATAGATAGATAGATAGATAGATAGATAGATAGATAGATAGATAGATAGATAGATAGATAGATAGATAGATAGATAGATAGATAGATAGATAGACAGATAGACAGATAGACAGATAGACAGATAGACAGATAGACAGATAGACAGATAGACAGATAGACAGATAGACAGAGAGACAGAGAGACAGAGAGACAGACAGACAGACAGACAGACAGACAGACAGACAGACAGACAGACAGACAGACAGATAGATAGATAGATAGACGGACGGTTGTGTGGGTGGGTGGATGGATGGATGGATGGATGGATGGATGGATGGACGGACGGAGGACAGACAGACAGAGAAAACAAAAATTTTTAAGGAAAATTAAGAAATAAGAGTAGATGAATATCTTAAACGAGATACGAACTCACGAACTTCTTCCGACTTATCTGTAAGAATGAACATATGTGCCAGAGTTGTTTGTTGCAAACTCGACTTGTTATAAAATTTTATATCAGAAGTTTGGAGCGATAAGGCGCTAATGCGTCCTGCACCTGTTAAGGTGTTGATGATTTCATATCTGCATCCAAGCCTCGAATGCTTTCATTAAATTCCTCGGAACTTCAAAGTGAGTGGAGTCTGTTTGGACGTAATGAACCCCCTGCCAGATGCTTTCTTCTGAAGAGGTACACAGAGATACAGAGATAGGCTTTACTTGTGATTATACAAGGAAATGAGTTTTCTCTCATCTCCATTCCAGTAATAAATGCTTATTAACTGGAATCAGCACTGTTCTTGCAACTCTTTGGTATTACATCTTGCGCGAGAAGTTGGGCCGTTACAACAGCAAGGGTGTGGGTAGGCCCTAAGAACTCTGAATTTGGAATTAGTTCTGTTTATTCTCGGTTGGTGAAAGAAGAGAGGCTTACCGCTTCGATGAGTGTGATCTTCTGTTATTATGAGTGTCTTTATTTCAATGAACTAAAGACGTCTCTTTGGACAAACTTACAAACGTCTGTCATCAAAATTTTGTTATGTTATGAAAGGCTGATTTCGTGATGGAAATGAAATCTCATAATTTAGTTGCTAATGCATTTGTCCTTTATTTATTTCTTATTGAAAAGTTCAGTTTCAGTAAAACCAAGATCCTATCATAATACCTTTGCTTCTTTTCAGAAAAAAATTAAAAAAAAGAAATCCTGCATATAAAACAAGAATTATAGCGGAAAATGAATTTCGATTAGAAAAAACTATAAATTTTATTTATAACTCTAAGCTTATTGCTGAATATCATACCAAAATTATTCCTAAATATACATAACTTCCCGTACAACCGAGTAAGTTGGTTCGAATGGCAACGTTTGAGACTCGCATTCGGGAGGTCCCGCGTTCAAACCCCTTGGCTGGCCAATCTGACTGGGTTTTTTCATGGTTTCCCTGAGTCACAAAATCAAATACCAGATTGGAAATTTACATGCCGTGATTCATTATCGCCTCAATCACCAATATTATAAACATTAATCAAAATATATTACCATTTAGATGAACAAAACACATCTATAATTAGGCTCCGTATTCCAGCTACCTAAAGACTGAAGTTAAAGACACATTGGGTATATAGTATTGTTATTGCAAGTTATCTTGAACTTTCTGAGCGGGGACAGAGGGGCAGAGGGAAGGAAGAGCGTAACGTGGGTGGAGCCAACTGAGTTGTTTGCGGATGCTCCGCATCATAATCTCTTGTCAAAAACATATAACCATTTCCTTCAGCGCGTACCAGTAGTGTTAACATGGAGCAGCAACCACAGGGTAGTAATTATGATGAAATCACACCACCGCGGAGAAAAAGTAGCGCTGTTATCCACAGCGGAGAAAGAGAAATTATCGCAAATATAATTAAGTTTTGCGAGGAGAAAAAATTAAACAAATGTTTGCTGGAACCTCTTGATAAGGAATATGAGAGATCGGCTAAATATTCTGGCAAAATTGTTAGTTCCGTGAAGAGAATTAAGAATAATACTGAATTACCACCGAATGAACCTCACACTACCCCGGGAAAGAATAGGTATGTAATGTTTCGAAATTATTGCTATAATAGTTACGTACAATAGTGTGTGTAATGTGAGCGACATAATGAATGATTGTTTTAAGTTATTATTTTGTTATAGTTCTACAAAAGATATTATTTCATTCCAGAATTAGACTTGTGTAAAGTTGAAATGGACGACTTCTATCAACATGTCATTCGGGATACAATCGAAGAATTCTATCTTGTTCAGAAAGTAGTACCTACGATTAAGAAGATAATTCCGAATGGGTGATGCCATTGACGAAATAATAATTAATTTTGGACCGAAAGATGAAGAAGATGACGATGATGGCAGCAATGATAGCGATATGAATTTCGTATAATTGTAAATCAATGTAAATTCAAATAATAAGCCTGTAAAATATTGTTATAATAATATGTACATATCAGCTGTAGGTATAAGTCATGTAAGCCTATATAATATATAGACATAGTAACTCCGCCTTTGCCGGTCACCAGTCCAGATGAGAGAGAAGTATACACACGATTATATTTAAACACTTACTCATTACAGGTTAATTAAAATCTGCCACGAAACCATGTTCTCCTCTGAAAACCGAAGTGAAGCGAGTTGATGATGTCTTTATTGAACCAAGTTCTTTTGCAGTAGATAGTCGTAAAGTGAAAGAACAAACGTTTTCTGAAAAGAGTCACGTTGCCCGAGGGAGGGGCATCCTTGCCGTGCCGTTAGGTTGATGAGTACATGCCGTACCGAGCAGTTCCAAAGACAGACTTAGGAGATGTAAGATTCAAGATAACTTGCAATAACACTATATAGTACGCCGAACACAAGTAATGCAACGGAGAAGGATGTAAACAAACAAGTCGTCGCTGCGTGTTCGTGGAGTGCAGTCAACTCCCAACATTCTGAAGCCATACTAGTAAATACATGCTTCAGCCGTGATGTTCATTTTCGTCGTGATATTTGCAGTGAATAATAATGTGCATTAGTAATTTACGGAACTTGAACATACTCGGATGTTACTTGAAATTATTTTAAATTACAAGAAATTCTTTTAATATCACATGACGTTACTATTGCATGATGTAGTACAAGCTATTCCTATTGTCTGGTATTTTTTCGTGCTTCATTAGGGTGTTGCATGTCGCTCACCACTGGAAATCAACTAATTTTGCATATACTTTTTCAGAAATTCCTTAAAATTTATATTATTTCATTTATTAATAGAGATGTTGGCACTGAGCATCATGGTTGTCTACACAAATCCATGCTAAACGTCGAGTTAATATGTTCATAATTTTCAGATTGTGATGGTACTGATTATTTTGGATTACGTTCAACACCCTTTTTGTGCCTTTTGGTGTTACAATGGTTCTCAGTGCATTAGCCTATTTTTTGTCACCTCTGTGACGTTTATTTTACACAATTTATAGGGGAAGCTCGGAAAATTTGGCAATATGGGAAATTTGGCAATATTCTTGTATTTCTTCTATTGCCAAATTTCCTCCAGAGTTTTAAGCAGTTAAATGACACGATCATAGCGTGCAACATCTGAGTGTACTTTTAGTTTTTGTTTCATTCGAATCCGCGCATTATATTGGCACATATTGTTACTCATAGAAAGAAGTGTTCAATACTTCCTTTTGACGTGGTGGTTGTGTGGACGTGTGTATACAAAGACGGATGAAAAGTGTTGTTCATTACCTACGTTTGTTTCTGCATTACATATGAAAAGCTGAGATTGCATATTATAAGGTGAGCCATTTATATAATTAATATTTTCTGTTAATAATTCATCAGGCCTTAGCTCGTTTTATGTTCTGCTTACCAAAAAAAGTCTTCTACAAGGTAGTGTGAATTAGCCTTTTTCCTTTATAGTGATATATTGCTGCTCTCTTTGAATACGAATGTGTACTCGATGGTAAAATTTAAGAGTAGTGACGTATGAGGGATTTTTACAGTCTTTAATGCAGCATTGTGTGTGGTGTGTTGCAGATATGCCAAGGGAACGAGGACATTATTCTGAAAAATATTCCAAAGATGACCGATATGCGGGCTGCGGTTGGGAGTGTTTTGAAAGTTAGATGATCGACTTATAAGGCTTCTAAGAAGTACAGTGTGCCATTTAACAACTTAAAGAGGTTTCTGTATGCATCCTCAGGACGCGACGACGTTGTCTTTCCCAAGAAAGGAAGATCCCTAGCTCTAATCGTTGAGGAAGAGCAAAAACTGGTGACATATGTAATCTAAATGCAAGAACTTGGGTTTGGGCTATCGGCAACAGAAATTAGAAGACAACCCTTCGATATAATTAATAAGAGTGGTCGGAAAAATCCATTCAATTTTTTTCTTGCTTTTGTTTTATGTTTATGGTATTTAGTGATTTCTTGTCCCAGTAAATTAAGTGTTATAAACCTTGTACCACTGTTTTATTTTGAAAAAAAAAATATTTTTTAATCGTATTGCCAAATTACCCCTGTACTATTGCCAAATTATCCTGTTGAAGTACCAAGTCTGGAAACATGTAACTTGTTATTTATTAGTGTGTTATGTGTAAAGTAATTTAGATTTGTAGAATTTTCTGTCAGAGGTTTATTGGGATTTAATGTTTAAACACATTCCATAATGGAGGAATATTTAATTTTTGTATATGTAACTACAAACTGTGTCAAAATATAAAGTATTGCCAAATTAGACGAGTCTCCCCTATGTAATGTTGTCTATATTGACAGTGAAAATATTAGTTTAAATATCCTCAACTATGCCCTGCAATATTGCACGCTTGAGCGTCTTACCTAAGGCATTTTACCTCTGCAATGAACCTTCAATCGGCCACAAAGATGTAGTTATTTAAATAATACGACTAGTAAGAGCAGTGATCGGTAAGACTACTCACTATGACTGCGTCCAGATTTTGGCTTTCTAAAGAGGGCAGAGGATACGTATCTAGTATTAGGTATACGAACGTACCTGTCCCTGTGCTGTGTCGTCACATATACTTCGAATCAGGCAACTTCATTCCAGTTTTATAGGTAGCTGAATTATGGAACCTATCTGTAATACACACAATAGAAACAGAAACTCAACAGTAGTAAAAACTGCCTACTGATACACCCAAAGATCCTAAACACCCCATATGACTACAGATGTTAAAGCGTGTATAAATAAGCTTCACAAAATATTTCTCGTAATTTCCACTAAATATAGACATATCACTGGAATATTTCGCATAGTAGTGCTGGTTATTCTAACACAACGATATAGTAAGAAATTATTCATCGAATTAATCTAGTAAAAACTTAGTTGAAGAACTGAACACTTAAAATAATATGAAATATATGAACATATTAACGTATGCATAACAAATAATACCCAATTACAATTTAAAGGAACACTTATGTGAATTTTAAAATTCTACGATTTTCATCCAAAATTTATTGATTGCTTTAAGCAACATAAACTTGCCTAGAATAATATTATCTGCTACAAAATATGGTGCCATTAGAGCTAATAGCTTTAAATTATATTTTATGCTCGACTATGCCGAAATGTAGTAATTATGCACCTGGTAGCAGTACTTTAATGCATGCCATTAAAGTACACCTATTCATTAAAGTTCAGGTTTTCGATTATTCTCGTATATGCAATCGATAGATAACGAGGGAAACGTCACGGAGGCTGGAAATCCAATACTGTCGCAGAAGGTTATGTTCTGTTAGTATAATAATTAGCGTTAATTGTAAATAATATTCAAATAAATTCAATTTGTCATCCCGTTTTTCAATTCCAAATCAATTTCCAGGTTATACCAAAATTAGTTCATGTTATTCTCTACATCAAGGTCAATGACATTATTCTTCCTCGGAAAAAACCAATACTTTCGCGTCTGCGCACATCTCACACGAGCTATGCACAAGGTCACTTCCGATCTTGAGTCAGATACAAATAAAATTATACTTCTGAATAATTTCAAGTTAGAAATATGGTCGAGCATAAAAAGTCGTATGAAACTTGCCTATAATTAAGACGCTCGTATGAAAATTATGAAACAAACATACTTGCGTCTTAATTACTATCATTATAGGCTCGTTGCATAATGTACTATTTTAAATATATTTTATATTGACGTCACTCAAAAGGTTCCTTGCGACAGAGTTTTTCAAAATCTTACTTTATGTTGGCTTAAAAGCTTGAAAATAGTCATTAAAATATAAATTAATTAGCTTTTTTCAGCTCAGTCTAAATAGAGGGTCACAATAAATTTTTAAGTCTATTTTATAACTTTCTCACCATTATTTTACAATAGTGTCCTCTTAACACACATACACTATTCAACATAATACTACGCAACACACATATTTTATATCCTGACAACCACCAAAATGTACACTTTTCACAGAAGACAGAAAACAGGAAAGCAAGAGATGAACACCATAGATCGCCAGCAGCTGATGAAGGCGCAAAATCACTCCGAAACGGTACTGTCCGGTTATAAGCGGTACATTATTTTTTTTATATTTTCACACTTTGAAATTTTTAAGTTTTAAATTTTATATTTTAATAAAAAGCGTTATACAGAGAACATCAATAAGAATGAATCAAAAACTCTCTAAAGTATTTTAAAAAGTGCATTCATTTCAAATTAAAAATGTATTTCCTTTTAAATCCTAACCTATATTAAATTTACTTGATTACAAAAAGATCTTAAACAGAACACAAATAAAATAACTACATTAATTTAATTCAATGATTTTATACTGTTGGCAGTTAAATGAACTGGTAGAATATCATTTGAATTAATATTTGAGTTTCGTGCTGATTGTGTTGCCTGGTTGAGCAGGCTCCGCTATCCGTCACAGTAAGCATCCTTTCCAGCCATCAAATCTATATATCATAACTCTGGTGGTAGTCTGCCGTACCTCATAGATCTACAAAAATCGTCATGTCCATGTCAGAAAAAAAAAGATTAGGAGGGACTCCGGTGTCGATAGAAAACATAGATGCAATAAAACTTTCATGTTCATAGCACCAAAATTGTAAGAGCCTTTACACTTCGAATGTGATGAAATGTGCTGGAAGAAAAGTGTCAGAAAACAGCTTGTAAAATTGCATGGAATTGAAGTTCAAGGGTGCAGCCATTTATACAGGGTGCGTCAGAAAGAACGGATGGATTTCAAACTATCAATACGCAGCGAGGGGAGGGATAGAGTGAGGGGGACCACGACTGTTGGATCAGCGAGAGAATGCAGTTTCAGTTGAGAACATGGTGTTGGTCTGGTGTACAACGTGCTTTCATCGCAGAGACATTTTTGAAAAATGAAGAGTCTGTGATCGTCACTCAGGACTCATTTCGACATCGGACGTCACGCTAGGATTCCAACTCGGGCGGCTTCATTTCGTACCACAGGTTCAACATTAAAGAAGAAATCACCTGGACGAACACGGAGCGCGTGTACTCCTGCAAATGTGGAGACAGACAGTAGGTTGTCCTGCCACCTCAACCATCAGCCCGCAAACATGCTATTGCACTGAGATTGTCGAGGTTACGATAAGATCTCGCGCCCTGCGAGTTCTTTCTTTGGGACCACTTGAAGGCGTAAGTAACCACATACATTGGACGAACTGAAGACGGCGATTCGTGAAGAAATTGCGGCAATCCCACCAACTATGACTGTGAAAGTTACGGCGAACTTCAGAAAACGCCTCGATGCCTGTATCGAAAGCCAAGGACATCATATGGATGATGTTGTATACCGTAAATAAACTGCATGTATTGGTGAATCTGTTGATAACAATAAATTTTTGATTTGATGAATCCTTACAATTTTCTTGCCCTGTGAAATCCATCCGTTCTTTCTGACGCATCCTTTATATTGGGTAATTTTTATGTTTTCGAGCGCTGCAGAGCATTGAAACTTGCTCAACATATAAACAAGAGATTGTTGCTTCATTTTTACAGAACAATGAAAATGCTATTTTTGACTGAAAATCATCAAAATGTCACCCGTCAACCCCATTAATTTTTTGTGGAGATGGAACCTGTATACAATTCCAAAACGTTAGATATGTTACGTTTCAGCACATCGTGGATTACGCAGAAGTCTATTTCTGGATGCTAATGAACATATTAAAATGTTTACATGCGAGAAGGTGACTTCTCCAAAATGATAAGTGTTCAGGAGAAGGTTAAAACTGATTTGTATTTGTACTTAATGAAAATAAAATTTATTGCTTATAATACCTCAGAAAGACAGGTCATTACCATTGTCTATTCATATAATGTAACAAAGAAGTTGTGTAAAAAGGCTACGAATCAGATTTAACCTTTTCTGAAGAACTTTCCCTTTTGAAGAAGTAACTTTGCATGTGCACTTTCAACTGCAATAGATCCTAAGACAAGAATTGTATGTAGAGAACAATTTAATGAAATCTGAATGAGTGTTGAATATAATCCATTACAATAAAGATTATGGTTACTGTTTCTTTATGTTTACACATTTGAATCTACAGTAGAAGTTACTGTTTGTGCAGAGTGTTCACTGCTGCTTTCTTCTGAGCGACAAGATTTTCCACAGAATAGATACTTGTTGAAATAGTACCGATACCTGTTACTGATTACATATAGGGCTATTGGGTTCAACGAAGAATGACAAAATATAAGATCATATGTATATGATATCACGTATCTATATGTAATATCCTCCATATGAAATCCGATTACCACGTATAGAAAGCCGAAAAGGTAATACGGTATATAACAAACTGCAAATATGATCACCAGCCCAACTAGGACGTTTGACGACAAAACACGCGATTTTTGTAACTTGGCTTGTCCCATCTTCTCACCTGGCATAAGTCTGGCACTTTTCCTCAGATGACCAGCACTAAGTCCAGAGAAAACAGAATTCAGTACTACCGGTATAAGACATACACCAATAAAACCACAAGTTGCTGTAACTTCCCTCATCGTTTGGTCTTTACCACGACGTCCGGCGTAACAGTAATTTCCACTCTCTTCGGCGAAGTATGTGTACGGTATGGCTATTATTCCTCCAATTATCCAGACTATCAAGAGCAGTAAGAAGGACTTCAGTTTTCTTCCTATTACGAAGCCTCTTCTGTCCAAGAATTGAGTCATCGCGACATACCTCTGGATGCTGATCACCACCAATGAGTACGCGCTTACTCCGATTCCTTGTACACGAAAGAAAGTGAAAGCCTTGCAGCCAAAGTCCGTCGCGACTCCTTTGGTTGCGTAGTAGTAAATATACGCGATGGGCATGCTAACGGTGAGTGAAAGGAACTCTCCAAAAGCGAGATTGATGAGCATTACATTTGGTGATGTCCTCATTTCCTTGTGGCGTATGAAAATTAGAAGAAGAATACCGTTGCCGATTATCCCAAACAAATACAGAACGATTTTAGTGCACGGACTTACTACTGTCTCCATGTACTTAATAGCTTCCCTAAGTTTCAAAAGCTTCGTCACTATATTCTTGTCATCTTCTCTCTCGTTCTGAAGAACAGTCGCAAATGAATCGTATGTTACGGGATTGAGGAATTTGTTTGTTTTATCGGTTAAGTAAATGTCACTAAGATTGTTATTTTCTATGAATTTTCTAAGCACTCTCATATCATTGGCGAATTCTTTTATGAATTGTATCTCCCTCTCCTTTTCGTCTATATTCTTTTCTAGATATGACACGTTACATATTTCATTGAATATATTAGTTCTGTTTAATATCTCTTGATGCCAGCTCCAAATAAATCCATATTTCAAGTTCACGGACTGGAGATCATTTACAGCTTTCTCTGCACTTTCATTGTATGTCAATATTTTGTTATAGGTGTGTAAATCATAAAATCCGTCAACAGTTATGTTTCCTGAAGTGTTATACTTATTTACGAAATTTTCCAGCGATTCGTATCCTTTGAGAAACACTCTGAATTCTTTCATGTATTCATGCATTATAGTGACACTTCTATTTCCAGTTTCATCATCTAGTGAACCAAGGAATTGGTGCAATATCTTCCCTACTTTACTCTCGAGTCCTTCGAGTTCACCTTTGATAAATGTCAAATTGTTAATCTTTTCTAACATATCAGAATATACGTCAGTACTACTGGTATTCAGTTCATCGTATTCACCATAGGCAATGGGAGTTGTAGAAGTGTCATATTCTTCAATGCGCTCTCTTGTTGTTTCATATTCTTGAAAGTTTTCCTTTTCTTCAGTTTGTTCAGTCACACCACCGAGTTCATCATTTGAATTTTCTGTGTCTTCATTATCGATATTGACAACTACTATTTCTTCCTGTCCTGAATTTGACGTATTTTGAGAAGGCCTATATCTTGGAAAATATCTGATGTCACTAACATCTGGGTCAGTGCTGTTGAATTCATCCGATGCTTCTGGTTGACGATCACTGAAGTTCTCTGCCATCTCAGCTCCATGCTGGTTGCAAGAAAGCAGAAGCAGCAAGAGGTACACGCCCACCTGTGAAAATACAGTTAATTATTACGACTATTTCGTTTATATGACGTCATTCCATTTTCGACCAATGAAGTGTAATGAAATTTTGAATTCCAAACAATCAAAGTCACACTTTGCGATAATTTTTGCAGCTAGATCTATCGCTATCAATTTATCGCATGGTCGTTCTTTTGTTTAGTCGTCGCCAACTGTTTCCCCGTAAATTGATTATCATGAATACATTAAGATGCAACTACACGGTTAAACTTTTCTTTCTACTTTAAATGCAATGAATGCAAGATTTATATTTCACATTAATTAATATATTTACGCAGTGAAGACGACGTTCAAAACGGCGCACCATGTAGACACAAAATCTTCATGATCTGAATTGAACGTAACTTTTAAACTAGATTCTTTCAATACTCTTCCCAGATTGCACGCATACGCGATTGGAATATTGAACTGTGCAGATGAAGCTTTAGTTCCGTTACACACGTTTGTCGAGCTATAAAAAATGCTTTCCTGTAGCACGAGTAACGGTCGAAATAAGGTACAGCTGACATTGGTCCTGCTCCTACAGGTAACTTAACCTATAATAATTGTAGCCTATAAAATTTGTATCTTGTGAACGAAATAAAACAATTGGTATTACTGAATAATAACTTCGAATTTCTTTATTGCAATAATCGATATTCATCTATTTCAACTTCACAGTGTCTGAATAGAATAAGTATTCGTAAATATACAATTATTAACATTTTGTCATCGAATTTTAGGAATATATTATTTTCATTTTTATTTTATTCACGAAATGGTCTTAATAAATGTCAATCGAGGTCTGAGATTTACCAGATAAATCCACGAGCGAAGCGAACTCGGCGGAACTCAGACCTCTCGTGACATTACTACAGATGATTTCTGTCTTAAGATTTTTAAGGTTAAAAAAATTAATATTTGAAATATTAGTTTATGCTTATATATTCAGAGTCGTGTCTTTATAATGACTATTAACCTTTACTACGTCTTACTACTTTTTACCAATAAAACAGTAAGGAATGACATGTTTCAACCAATCGTAGCTGCTTAACCTACAATGTTTATCACCTCTCTAGCATTTGTTTCTTTTTATCATATCCCTAGCATTTTTTGCTTTGTATGCCAACATTGTACTTTCAATAATTGTACCTTGTGAAATGATTCATGTTTATTTCATCATCCTTAATTAAAACTTTTCTAACATTTATCTTGTTTATATTATTTAGATCAAGCATAGGAAATAGGAGAGGAACGTCCTTTTTCTTTTATTAACCCACATCACTTTCCATTACCTCTGTTTGAGGTTCTGGCTGATATGTATATCTATTATCAGACAGTACATCTCACTTGACAATATGTGTCAGAGGAAGAGCAATTATTTGTATGCATCTGAAGTCTGATTAGTGGAATATGTAGCTAATGGGCGATGTATGCATTGGAGGGGGAAAGGAACTGGCCACTCTACCCTACCTTATTATTTCCTGGCCTAATTGCCTCCTGAATGATGCCTTATTGGTGTTACTTATTAGGTTCAAGCCTGTCTTCGGACAGTTGTCTAAACAACCACTGTCCAACAGCAGAGATACGCTTACTTACTTTTTTGAACTTCTGTTTATACATAATGGCGGAACGCGATCGGATTATAACTATTTGGATCTGTTATTATTCAAATCAATAAGGTACTGCAAAACTATACATAAATATACTGTATTATACTTCATTGAATGTAACCAAAATAATACTCTTTTATTACATAACATAAAAATAATACATATCATTTTATTATGTAACATAAAAATAACACTCTTTTATTACAAAAAATAAAGATAATACGATTTCATTACATACCAAAAATAATGCAGTTTAATTAACAATGACTAAATATAAACTTGCTTCTGTTAATAAAGACAGTCTTGTCTTCTGACAACTGAACTTTTCAACTTCTCTGTGCGCATGTACGTCCTTTGTTCATAACGAGTTTAACTATATCAGGAGTTAAGCTGATGAAACATAATCGCAATACAGATGTCAGATGTAAGTCCGTTATCCTTGTTCTCCTCATTTACTTGACAAAGATTTGCCGTTGCAATAAAAATTACACCATTTCTCGTGCTTGTTTATCGCGAAAATTAAGACTTTCGCAAGAAAAAATAAAATCCGCGAAATATTTGCTTGAAAATATTGTCACAGATTAACTATATTTAACACTAGATAGGTATATATCTCTAACATAAAATTAAATAATTTTTCGCTTTAAAGCTAAACAAAACGCCTCTGTACATATTCATTCATACGCCTGCCTGTCTGTTGGCACTCCCGACTCAATCAATGGCTTTAAATCAACTGGTAACCTGCTTGGAGATCGCGAAGGCAGTGCCTATTAAACCTTGGTTTTTTCTGAACCGACGCATGAAGCTTGCGAAGTGCGAGTCTCGCCTCGCACAAATCCGGACTACACGAGAGATAGTGAGTGGTTTCTATGGCTACGAGATGCGAGATCTGCGTACCTCGCAGTTATAGAAACCACCCACTGTCTCTCGTGTAGTCCGGATTTGAGGAGTGGATCAGGACAGCACGTTTGCACATCTCCTTTTTATGTTAGGTTGGGTTCTTTTCAAACTAAAATGACGAGTGAAGCGTACACTTAAAATTACTCTAACCTAACCTAACCTAACCTATCCTAACCTAACTTAACATAAAAAGGTTAGGTTAGGTTAGTTTAGGTTAGGTTAGGTTAGGTTAGGTTAGGTTAGGTTAGGTTAGGTTAGGTTAGGTTAGACTAATTTTAACTGTACGCTTCACTCGTCATTTCAGTTTGAAAAGAACCTAACCTAACATAAAAAGGAGATGTGCAAACGTGCTGTCTTGATCCACTCCTCGGATTTGTGCGAGGGGGCCTCTCACCTCGCAACCCGCATGCATCGGTTCAGAAAAAAACAAGACTGTTCGAACATGACAGAAGTAACCAAGACACTACAAACTGCGTCTTATTTCGTATGAAAAACTAACCGTAAGGTATGTGCTGAAATCCTAAAGCGATTAAAACAAAATTGGAAGGGAGTGGAGGAAAGCGAATATTTTTATAAGGTGAAATAAACACGACAGGCCTCTTCCTGCAGAGCGAACATCGGCGAATATCGAACTTCATCAAATTGAACCGAACATAGCACTATAATGCACGATACTAGTGCCTATACCCATTCAGATAATCAGGCCTCAATTCAATCAACTTTTTTCTCACATGGATATCTAATTCTAAGCGTGTACAGAAATCACCCAACATTACTTGCACAATTAAATGAGGACATACGAAATAAAATAGACAACAATTACCGCTATGTGTTTCAGTGACTGAGAATATGTGGCGGGTATAGAGCAGATGGAGAGGACTGTTTCCGAATATCACACGTGACATGTGTCATTCATTACCTATTAATCTTATTATATGTATTGATTGTGTTATGTTTAATGCACGTTTTAGTTTTTGTGATATCTATGTTGTTAAACTGTTCTCTGAGGGTTTGTTGAGAGACATGTATCAGAAATTGCATTTCTGCGGTTTTTACCATCCTCATTCCATTTGTTTTATTCAATTTCCAATCAATAAATTATGAAACGGACAGAAATGTCATAAAATTTAAACTTGTAGGCCTATCTTATTTCTTAAAATGTTCTATTTTAAACATTAGGGGCCGTATTCATAGACATTTTTAGCGCGGGCTTCTGGTGGATGATCAGCGAAACTAACGTTTTTCGTATTCATGAACCAATGTTAGCGATATGAATAATTCGTCCCTCCTCTGGCAAAGTCGGGGCTAGTTTAGCACGCTCTTAGCGGGGCTAGCGAAATGTCTATGAATAGCACCCTACATTATTAAACTTATCATCATTACAATTATCAAATTTTAAAGTATTATTGTTTCCGAACTGTGTGCATTGACATTTAATTAAAAATCACTTAATTTATAATAGTGAATGAAGGCAAAATTGTGCTCCTAGAAGTTGTCTCGTACCTTAAAACATTCCTAAATAATGAATTAAAAGACTTCAATTAATAATAA